>NW_023458568.1:20055106-20058125 GCF_013731165.1 Rhagoletis pomonella | reverse complement strand
GTCGTATCAGAAGCATATGTATGTGCATAAGTCAAGAAAAAACGCAAGTTTTAAATGCCTAGAGCAAAATTGTAATAAAATATTTGCAAGCTATTGTCTCTATAATTCATATGTATCGGCATCATAGCCATAGGTGTGCAATGGTTCCAAAAGTTCAGTCTAGAAGTGATTATAAGTGTAATGTTTGTGGCTTTGAATCAGATATAAAAAAGATTAAATGTCATTTAAATATTCATTTGCATAATGGTGCTAACATTGAGTGTCCTTTTTTTAAATTGCTCATATATATTAAAAAGTAAGTGCTCCTTCAAGCTCCATATATACCGGCATCATAAAAATGAAACAGTTGAAGAAACTGTGGAAGAAGATATTTCTGTTTATCGTGAGGCAGAACTTCAAACTGCAATCGATCCCCAGAGAGGAACGGAATTAGTTCATACCCAACGTGGTTTTATTGAAAACAACTTGGCTTCTTTAATGATAAAATTGAAATGTATGTTTCAAGTTTCCGACGTTGCGTTAAATTTTCTAACTGCTGAGTTAAAAGACCTAATAATATTACAAAATATGCAAAATAAAACAACCATAAATAAAATATGTAGTGAATTAAATATTTTGGAACATAAAGATGACCTATTGCAAGGCGTTATAGGAGGTTCATTGACACTAAGCCTTAGTAAATTGGACTCAAGTCACAAACGAAAACAATTTTTAAAAGACCGACTTAGCTACGTTGCCCCGGTAGAGATATTCCTCGGTTTTGATCAGCGTCATAACAAATGTTTTTTCCATTACATTCCGGTTTTAAAAACGATTCAGTCTTTATTAAGTGACGCAGATGTTTTCAATTTTTTTAATAGTGAGAAGACTTTTCAGAGGGATGTGTTCTCCGATTACAATAATGGCTCATTATATAAAACCAACAACTTTTTTAATGGAAAAACCAAACGTATTGAATTATTACTTTTTCAGGATGCTTTTGAAAATTGTAATCCTTTGGGCTCGTCCAAAAAGAAGCATAAACTTCTAGGTATTTACATGATGCTTGGCAATATCCCAGTTGAATACAGGTCTGGTATCCAAAATATTCAACTTGTTCTCCTTTGTAAAGAATCTTTTGTAAAGTCCTTTGGTTTTGAAAAAGTTATTCAGCCCTTAATTAGAGATATGAAAACGTTGGAAGAAATAGGCATTGATGTTATGGTAAAAGATACCATTCAAAATTATCGTGGAAGCATCGTAGCCGTGCTTGGTGACAACTTAGGCAGCCACCAAATTGGTGGGTTCACTGAAAATTTCAGTACCAGTAACTATCTATGCCGATTTTGTTTTTATAAAAGAGATTCATTAAAAAATTTTAATATCAACATGTCTGAAGAACGAAATTCAAAAAATTACAATATTTGTATTCAAAATGCGAACAACCCACCTAATTTTGGTATGGGCGTAGTAAAAAATTCATATCTAAACCAATTGAATAATTATCATGTCTGCAGTGGCCTCCCGCCGTGTATTTCACATGATTTGTTTGAAGGAATTATACCCTTTGATTTGATGTCAGTATGCAAATATTTTTTTGACTCAAATATAATTTCTGTTGACTACTTTAATATGTGGTTTGCATCAATACGTAAAAAATTCAAACTATCATTCTCTTTTCCTATTGTGCAGCATCATATGAAAAAAATACCTGGAAAGGCTGACGAAATTCGGCATTTTCTATTTTGGCTGCCTTTACTTTTTCTACACAAATTTTCAGAATATGATAAACCTGTATGGCAGTTTTTTCAGAAAATGATCGAAATGTGTCGTTTAATATGCAGTTCAGAAATAAATCACGGTCAGATTGCGTTACTCTCGCATTATGTGCCTGTATATATGGAATATAGGAGAGAATGTTTCCCGCACTTAAAACTGCGTCCAAAGCATCACTACATTTTACATTACCCAGATTTAATACAAAAGTTTGGCCCTTTGAAACATTTGTGGACCATGCGCTTTGAGCAGAAGCACCAATATTTTAAAAGGATATCAAAGATATCTAGAAATTTCAAAAATATAACATTGACTCTGTCTGAGAATCATCAGCAAATGCAAGCAAGTATTTTCGGCGATAGGTTCAGATTTAAAATAGTATGTAATTCAGCTGAAATTATTTTAGAAAATATGTTTAATTTTAGCATACCGCAGACTTTTGTGTTTGTTTCGAAAAAAATACAGTTTCATAATACAGAGTTTAAAGAAAACGATTTCATTGTTATTGATTGTGACGAGCAAGGATACATTTCCGTCCTAAAAGTAAATTATATACAGCGTGGCGACGAATAACTGTTACCCCGGTTTTTTTGAGAAACAAAAGGGTACTTAATAGATTTTGCGAAAAAAGTATTTTATTGTTAATTTTCCACACATTTTACTTTAGTTGTATTAGTTAGTTTTTAAATTTTAATCCTTATCTACATTTGCCAGCAGTGTAAACTTTGAGAGGAAAGTTCATTTGGCACGCAAGTCTTTTTCAGGTGTATTTTTTCTTAGGCTTTGTATAAAAAAGTACAAAAAAGAAAAAAAGTGTATAAGGTTGGTCGAATGAATGGCCGTCCTAGTCTCCAGTTCCGAGTCTTTTCGATTTTTGAGTATGAGACCTTATGTTGGACAGAAGGGGGAGTATAAGGGACTCAAAAATGGAGAAAATTAGCCAATGGTTACAGAAGATATGGAATAAATTAACTGACGAGGACCTGCGTGCCAAATGAACTTTTCTCTCAAAGTTTACACTGCTGGCAAATGTGAATAAGGATTAAAATTTAAAAACTAATTAATACAACTAAAGTAAAATCTGTGGAAAATTAACAATAAAATACTTTTTTCGCAAAATCTATAAAGGACTCTTTTATTTCTCAAAAAAACATGGGTAACAGTTATTCGTCGCCACGCTGTATTTTTAAATGAAAATTATGAGAAAGCTATTTTTTATGGCATTTGTATCAAGATGTGGTATAACTATAAGTCTCTTTTATAT
>NW_023458568.1:20038463-20055006 GCF_013731165.1 Rhagoletis pomonella | reverse complement strand
AAAAACGTTCCGCGCAAAAATGGATTTCTAAAAAAAGTCAGATTTTTTTTAAATTTTTTTTAATATTTTTATTTTTACATTTTTGTCAATTGTTATATGAAATAAGTTTTAAGTTTAAAGTATGTGATGATTTACATAATGGTAAAATGTCTTGCACAATTTTAATTGTCGCGCGCACAGCTGTGTTATTATTATTTGACTATGCGAGTTCTTGAATAAATTGCTTTTTCTTTTTTAAATTTTTTAATATTGAATCAGAATTTTCTGAAGAAAAATTAGTTTGGGGTGGGTGGGGCCCTTCCCTTAGGTCCATTAAAAGGCGTTTGGAATAATAGGAAGATTATTAGTTAAATAAATATCTATTATTATGAAGAAAAACGTGTACACTGTACAAAACTTTTTTTGTTTTTTTCAGCAGTTCTGATAAAAAAGTAATTTCGTTTTGCGCGGAAACTTTTTTGCAATTTCGCAAAAAAAAAACATAATGGGGGTTTATACTTTTTTATGCTCTATTCGACTATGGTATGCCGTTTTTCGTATTTGCAAAAATTGTAAAAAGTTATATGCCAATTGCCCTGCACTCTAAAAATTTTTTGTTTAAATTTACGCATATTAAGATAGGTAACCAGTTTCCTCTCCTAATGCGTGTAAATTTACACACCGTGTTAAATTAAAATTTAGATGTGTATTTGACATGTTTAAATTTAAACATCAAATGTCTAAATTCTAAACATTTAATGTGTAAAATTTTAAGTGCAATTTTAAACATTCTGTGTTCACAAGAAATATGTAAACTTAGGCATTTGATGTTTTAAGCGAAAACAATGAATGTGTAAACTTCCACCAAATTACCCTTTTGGTGTTTAATTTTATACCTACACATACTTATATTCTCCCAGGCGTTTTATACGTACAATAATAATAAGTCGTATATTACATTTTATTAAAAACCAGTGTTTATTAACATTTATTTATACATACCTACATATTTTGTATAAACATACATATGCAAGAAAAAATGCATTTATTATATTTTTGAATGAAACATATGAATAAGTATAATAATAACATTGAAGTAGTGATACCAGCACTGGTATTTAGTTTAGTATAAAGTATTTTTCAATTATTTCATTAAATTTTATTCCAAATGTTTGCAGTTACTCAAACAAGTGTTCATATGTTGATTTTCTTTTAAAATTGACAATGTTTTTTAAGTCAAAATTTGTTATTTTTTTATATTGTTCATGCTTTAACAAAACCAAACATATACACCGCGTGTCATAACTATAAATGCACTAAAAAATTGACTAGTTTGCACCAATTATATTTGTATTTAAGTTGTTTTTTATAAAGATAAAATTTATTCTTCAATAAAAATCGTATAAATCCATTATTTATTATTAGGTAAGAAACCTGCATTTATACGGCTTTTGTTTTTACTAAAACTATATTTTTATTAAAAAAATAACTAAAATTAAATAACAAAAATATAAATGGTTCAAAATTGTGAATATGTAGTGCGCTAATAACCATGACACGGGGTGTATGTTTGTATATAAGTCAAAGTTTCAAGCTTTATACAAAATTCAAAACGTTTTCATCAAAGTTTCGAACTTTTTAATCTTAATAGGTAGAACATTTTTGGATATGCAGTTTTATAGCTCATCAACTTTTAAAATAATAAAAGGCAAATTTTAATCGTCTAAAAAATCACGATTATTTTTAATATTTTTTTTTGCTGACGGATTTTTCCACTTTTATCCATATGTATAAACATGAGTTAGTTATGGAATATAATGCGCAAGACCGTTCGCAAACAAAATTTCAAAAAATCAAAGTCAGTTTCTTTGATTTGTACTTGCTATAAAACCAAAAATCTCAAAAACCGTCAGCAATAAAAATTGTTAAAAAAATTGTGATATTTAGCCGATTAAAACTTAATAATATAAAAAAAATAATAATAACCAAAAACTGTTCACTTGAAAAACATTGTGAATATTAAAAAATATCAACATGTGAACACTTGTTTGAGTCACGGTGTACGTATGTGCAAGTTAAGTTTTGATTAAGCAAATATGTAGCATTATTAAAAGACACATTCAGACAAAAGTTTGTAAGAAAAGCTATGGTACAACGGTGAGTTAATAAATAAAATATTTAGTACGGTTCTTTTATTGTTCAAAAGCTGTAATTTTGCTTATGAAACTATTAACTTTTTGCAAACTGTTAATATTTTTCTTTTTACCACGTGTGGAGATGGGATAATGATTATAAAAGAAGCGTACTAAAAATTCTAAAGTTTGCGATATTTCGCGTGGATAGATTATGTTTAATACAAAAAAGAAATTTATCACTAGTTGTAAGTTAAGCAAGAGATTACAATTTTCTATTTTACTAACTATGGTTTTTTCAATTAAAATGTAGGCCACAACTTTTCCACCTGTTGCATCATCCTCTGTAAATATAAAGGATTGAATGATATACGCTTTTTTTTTAATAAATATGTTAAGATACTTACCGACAAACGCAATGAACGGTGTGTTTGTTGGAACCCTGGCGACAATGCTATCCACTTTTAATCCGAACTGAAAATTAAAACAATACATGTCCGTCAATTGCGTTATAACAATCTTTTGTGAAGAAAGAGACCTTACCTCAAAATCCAAAAGCAAAAAACCTAAGTCCTCGTTGAAATATTTTGCAATTCCGGTGAGTATTGACCGTTCACTGGAATCATCGACCACCGGATTTTTTATAAATTTTTTGAAAAATAGAAAAATTTTTTCTTTTGTGTTTAGAAAATTTTCAGCAAACGTGTCAGACTTTAAGCCCATCAACTCTTCAAAATGCTGGCGTAAGTAATCGGTTTCAAAAATGTAAGGCCATTCAATTTTTATCTCGGCAATGGAGGGTATAACTTCCAAATTATTAAAATACTCTCTTTGCATTGGGAAGGTATCTTTCATATATGATCTGATTATACTTTTTTCGTCAGAGTTAACCCATTTTCCATGTATTTTTATTAAAATATCTTCCAGTTTAGCTAGCGTGTATAGTTTATCATTTTCTAAACTTTCATATAAAAGAGACTTATAGTTATACCACATCTTGATACAAATGCCATAAAAAATAGCTTTCTCATAATTTTCATTTAAAAATATATAATTTACTTTTAGGACGGAAATGTATCCTTGCTCGTCACAATCAATAACAATGAAATCGTTTTCTTTAAACTCTGTATTATGAAACTCTATTTTTTTTCGAAACAAACACAAAAGTCTGCGGTATGCTAAAATTAAACATATTTTCTAAAATAATTTCAGCTGAATTACATACTATTTTAAATCTGAACCTATCGCCGAAAATACTTGCTTGCATTTGCTGATGATTCTCAGACAGAGTCAATGTTATATTTTTGAAATTTCTAGATATCTTTGATATCCTTTTAAAATATTGGTGCTTCTGCTCAAAGCGCATGGTCCACAAATGTTTCAAAGGGCCAAACTTTTGTATTAAATCTGGGTAATGTAAAATGTAGTGATGCTTTGGACGCAGTTTTAAGTGCGGGAAACATTCTCTCCTATATTCCATATATACAGGCACATAATGCGAGAGTAACACAATCTGACCGTGATTTATTTCTGAACTGCATATTAAACGATACATTTCGATCATTTTCTGAAAAAACTGCCATACAGGTTTATCATATTCTGAAAATTTGTGTAGAAAAAGTAAAGGCAGCCAAAATAGAAAATGCCGAATTTCGTCAGCCTTTCCAGGTATTTTTTTCATATGATGCTGCACAATAGGAAAAGAGAATGATAGTTTGAATTTTTTACGTATTGATGCAAACCACATATTAAAGTAGTCAACAGAAATTATATTTGAGTCAAAAAAATATTTGCATACTGACATCAAATCAAAGGGTATAATTCCTTCAAACAAATCATGTGAAATACACGGCGGGAGGCCACTGCAGACATGATAATTATTCAATTGGTTTAGATATGAATTTTTGACTACGCCCATACCAAAATTAGGTGGGTTGTTCGCATTTTGAATACAAATATTGTAATTTTTTGAATTTCGTTCTTCAGACATGTTGATATTAAAATTTTTTAATGAATCTCTTTTATAAAAACAAAATCGGCATAGATAGTTACTGGTACTGAAATTTTCAGTGAACCCACCAATTTGGTGGTTGCCTAAGTTGTCACCAAGCACGGCTACAATGCTTCCACGATAATTTTGAATGGTATCTTTTACCATAACATCAATGCCTATTTCTTCCAACGTTTTCATATCTCTAATTAAGGGCTGAATAACTTTTTCAAAACCAAAGGACTTTACAAAAGATTCTTTACAAAGGAGAACAAGTTGAATATTTTGGATACCAGACCTGTATTCAACTGGGATATTGCCAACATCATGTAAATACCTAGAAGTTTATGCTTCTTTTTGGACGAGCCCAAAGGATTACAATTTTCAAAAGAATCCTGAAAAAGTAATAATTCAATACGTTTGGTTTTTCCATTAAAAAAGTTGTTGGTTTTATATAATGAGCCATTATTGTAATCGGGGAACACATCCTTCTGAAAAGTCTTCTCACTATTAAAAAGATTGAAAAAATCTGCGTCACTTAATAAAGACTGAATCGTTTTTAAAACCGGAATGTAATGGAAAAAACATTTGTTATGACGCTGATCAAAACCGAGGAATATCTCTACCGGGGCAACGTAGCTAAGTCGGTCTTTTAAAAATTGTTTTCGTTTGTGACTTGAGTCCAATTTACTAAGGCTTAGTGTCAATGAACCTCCTATAACGCCTTGCAATAGGTCATCTTTATGTTCCAAAATATTTAATTGACTACATACTTTATTTATGGTTGTTTTATTTTGCATATTTTGTAATATTATTAGGTCTTTTAACTCAGCAGTTAGAAAATTTAACGCAACGTCGGAAACTTGAAACATACATTTCAATTTTATCATTAAAGAAGCCAAGTTGTTTTCAATAAAACCACGTTGGGTATGAACTACTTCCGTTTCTCTCTGGGGATCGATTGCAGTTTGAAGTTCTGCCTCACGATAAACAGGAATATTTTCTTCCACAGTTTCTTCAACTGCTTCATTTTTATGATGCCGGTATATATGGAGCTTGAAGGAGCACTTACTTTTTAATATATATGAGCAATTTAAAAAAGGACACTCAATGTTAGCACCATTATGCAAATGAATATTTAAATGACATTTAATCTTTTTTATATCTGACTCAAAGCCACAAACATTACACTTATAATCACTTCTAGACTGAACTTTTGGAACCATTGCACACCTATGGCTATGATGCCGATACATATGAATTTTATAGAGACAATAGCTTGCAAATATTTTATTACAATTTTGCTCTAGGCATTTAAAACTTGCGTTTTTTCTTGACTTATGCACATACATATGCTTCTGATACGACACCAATGTGTTTAAGTTTAAACTGCACACACTACACTTAAATGTATTCATAATTATCAAATAATATTTACTCTAAGAAACGCAGTTTTCTAAATAGTGTTTAACATATAAAAATGCTGATAAATTAACTACGAATATAGTACAAATATTGTGACAATACCCGGACGCAAGAAAATTTTAATTAATGTGTTCATATATTTTGACAGCGAAACATGGCACACTTTGATTTTTTATTTTTTTCAAACACTTCATGTTTACTTTTACATTCAATATTTGTGCGTAGGAAAAAATTCAAATTATATTGTGGAATTCTAAACACAAAGTGTTCAAAAACTACACTGTTTTGCACATAAAATGTTTAAAATTGATTAAATATGGACACTTAATGTTTATTATTAGTAGAGAATGTATTTTTACGTTCAAATTGTTTCCAAGTTTAAGCATTTCATGTTTAAAACCCAATCTTGAACATCTAATGTGTCTATTTACACACATTATGGTTGAGAAATAAACACTTTTCAGTAGTAGTTTTACATGCACTTTTTAGAGTGTGCATACCAAAAATACGTTCAAGCCAAAAGCAAAACTAAAGTTTAGCAACGAAGTATTCATGAATTGAATATCATTTATTTAAACATAAACAGTATTACAGCTAATAAGTGTGAACTTGAGAAACTAATGGAAATTTGTAAGCCCCATTTGGTGCTATGTTCAGATACCTGTTTGACCGAAGACATTACAAACCACGAAATACAGGTAGAAACCTACACCCTAATTAGATGCAACTCGAATAGTAGACCCACAGGCGGTGTTTTAATTTACGTCCATCACTCAATTAAATATGAAACTCTCGTTAATTACTCGTGGGATAAAAATATTTGGTGTCTTCTTTTAAAAATTGGAAATGTTACCCCGAAATACCAAGTAGGGGTAATATATCACTCGCCAAATTCTAGCGGTGCTGGCTTTATCAGCTACCTCAGTGAAATTTTAAACAATACTTGCCTAGATGATAATACTGTATTTATTGGAGACTTCAATATAAATCTATATAAAGCTACAACGTACAGTAAAAAATTGGTAGAGTTATTTCAGTCCTTCTCAATGGTTCAGAAAATTAATTTTTTATACTAGGAAATCGGGAGAGGTCGAAACCATGATTGATTTATTATTTACCAATAGCAAAAACATTTCGTGTCAAAGAATGGTTATGCATCGGATCTCCGATCATGAGACAATTTATGTCAAGATCGAGTTGGAGAAAATATATAAAATGAGAGCAAACAAATTTATTATATATTGGGAAAATTACACAAGTGATAATCTTCTTCACCAACTGAGGCAATACAATTACAGTGATTTTTCGAAATTAAGCATCGATGATAAATCGAAATTTTTAACTAATGTCTTGTCGCATTCAATGGGCATTCTAACATACACTAAAGAAATAAGGCTTACGCTCATGAACAAGTGGTATGATGCTGAATTAGCAAACCTTAATAAACAAAAGTATAATCTTTACAGGATAGCATTAGAAACAGGGGCCTGGAGTGACTATACTACAATCAAACGTAGATAAAAGAGGATGGTAAAGGTTAAAAAGGTTAAATACTTGGAGCATAAAATAACAGTTAATATTGGAGATAGCAAATCAATGTGGAAGCATCTAAAAAATTGCATAAGTATGTCAAAGGAAATAAACGCCATTAATAAAGTGTTAATTCACAACAACTTGTACACAACGGAAAATGAGATTGCACAATCACTAAATAACTACTATTGACAGCATTATCGAAATTACCTCAAATATAGAACCTGGTAAAAAAGAATCCTTTACGACTCCAAATTGCACACATAACTTTAAATTTATAGAAATCGAAACCGATGAAGTGCTTGAAATTGTCAGTGGTTTTAAAAATAAAATTGGAGGAAAAAAACTATTATCTGAGGGAGTCATAAAAGACTCTATAACATATACAGGGTACTTTTACACGCAGTTAATTAATGAAAGCCTAAAATATGATCACTGGAAATCATCTATTGTTGTGCCAATTGAGAAAGTCAAGAACACAATCAGAGCCGACGAATGAGACCAATTAATACGTTGCCTAGTGATGAAAAAATTCTTGAAACGGTAGTTAAAAAACAACTAATAGAATATTTAGAAACTAATAAAATATTAATGCCACAACAGTCTGGCACAAAGCAAAAGGCACTCGTGTGAAACTGCACTAAACTTAGTATTAGCTCGCTGGAAAGAAGAATTGAGCAGAAATAAATACATAGTTGCCGTCTTCTTAGACTTAAAGCGCGCATTTGAGACCATCGATCAAGAGTTACTTCTAAATAAATTGAGTAATATAGGGATGCGGGGCGTTGAGCTAAAATGGTTTCAAAGTCTTATTACAAATCGTTACCAGAAAACACAGATTGGATCGTCGGTATCTGACAAAAGAAGTATAGTGGTTGGTCTACCTCAAGGCTCAGTGCTAGCACCTATATTATTTAATATATACATAAATGATATTGCCAACGGTATTAAATATTGTGATATTAATTTTTTCGCTGATGACACGTTAATCATGTTAAGTGGTGATCATATTACTGATATTGTTTCAAAACTACAAGATGACTTAAATAAAATATATAATTGGCTATGTTTAAACAAACGTTAAATAAATGTAAGTAAAACCAAATACATGGTCATATCCAGAAGAAATATTGATATGCATGAACTTCGTAGTTTAAACATAAACCAACAAAAAATAGAAAGGGTGCGGAGCTTTACGTACTTGGATATAAAAATTGATGAGAAGCTACAGTTCAATGATCGTATTGACTATACCGTAAGCAAAATAGCAAAAAAATGTACTTTATGCGGCGTACTTGCAAATTACTGAAAAGGAAATATAAAATAATGGTATATGGATCAATAATAAAACCTCTCCTCAATTATTGTCCAACAATTTTCTTCATAATGAATGATAGCCAAATTTATAAATTGCAGAAACAACAGAACCAAGCAATGAGATTCATTCTTCGAAAACGATATGACACGCCCATTAGAGACATGTTATCAGCCCTTGGTTCGCTAAGTGTGAAACAACAGCACCTTTATTATACGATGAAATTTGTTAAAAACATTATTGAAGATAATTTACCAGAATACCTAAAGATTAACTTAAAGTATGGCAGCAATGTACACAATAAAGATACACGTAAGAAAAATGACTTCAATTTACCCATGTTAAAAAGCGAATCTGATAAATGTAATCTTTATTACAAGGGTCTTAAAAGTTATAATGAATTACCAAATACTGTCAAGCAATGTAAAAACATCAATGAGTTTAAAAGAAAGTTGTTTGAATTTTGTAAATCTATTCCAATATAATGTAATGTATTACTTTATATCTGTTTTCCGTTTACTATTGTTCCGTAATTTCAACTTGTATTTGCCATGTATAAATGCCCTTCCAAATGATTTTATTAGGCTTAAGCAATGTAATATTAAATAACTAGGTTAAGACTACATATATTGTAATGAATTAGGCTCAAGAGAGCTGTAATAAATAAATAATAATAATAATAATAAGAATGGTTCCAAGTTTAATATTCGTTCAAAGCTCAAAAATTTACAAATCAGTCGATGAATATAGATATGTGGCTTTCTTAATTATTTAATTTTGATATTTACTTCTAAATTTCAATGCCAAATCGTGTGCTATTTATTGACAAAATATAATTTTTTGAATTGTTCAAAATAATAATTTTATGTTCTTTGCTTATTAAAAGTAGGTGTCATTTTTTTTTTTGTAAATTTTAAGAGTAAATTTAAGTCATAAAGTCGACAATCACAATCAATTCTGCGTGCGGCTTTTCCATCCCTAGAAATCAAAATGCAAATAAAAATTTACAATATTCTAAAGATTTACAGCGTACATCTAATACAGCAAGTTCTGAGGTGTAAATAATAGCATTTAACCCTACAAAACCAAGAGATATTACATACCAAAAAGATGTCAAGTTTTGAAACTTTAACTGAAAGGTGAAAGTTTTTAATGAAAATTATATTCATTCATAACTGAATTTAAGCGAATGAAAATTGTTTTAAATGCAAATTTTTTACGATAAGACAAAAATACAAATTTCAATATTGGATGTTTCATGTACAGTGACTCAAACAATTTACCACATGTTGATTTTTTTTTTAATATTCACAATATTTTCAAGTAATTTTTTTTTCTATCAAAATATTATTCAAGCTTTAACAAAAGCTATATAACTTAAAGTTTCAGTCATTATGCAAGATTTAGGAAAATTTAAAATTTCAAAATTTGTAATCTGAACATTTTCGGGCATGCAGTTTTATAGCCCAAACAATTCTAGTATGATGAAGTGTAAATTTCTACCGGTTTAAAAATCGCTTTGATTTTTTATATTTTTTTTGCAATTTAAAACAAGTGCACTTTAGAAAAACTGGCGTAGATTTTTTGAAATTTTGTTGTGCACGGTCTCCCGGATTCTATTTCATAAGGAATTCATGCTTATATGAAAAAAGTGCGAAAATTCTCAGCAAAAAGAAAATATTAAAAATCGACGCGATTTTTGAGCCGCTTAAAATTTCGTTAGACTAAAATTGTATGGGCTATAAAACTGCATACCCAAAACTGTTCTAAAGATTAAAGATTCAGATTAAAAATTATGAAAATTTAATGAAAACTTGTTTAACATTCCTAAATTTTGTACAAAGCTTGAAACTTTTATTTGTATGGTTTTTGTTAAAGTTCGGACAGTATTTTTAAATAAATAATTACAAAACAAAAAATTAAGTTGAAAACATTGTGAATATGCATAAAAAAATATAATAACACGTGGTCAGCTTTTTGAGTGACTGTAACTAACTGCGGTTTGAGAGCTCACCACATCTTGTTATCAGACTTCGGCTTTGAGTTCTCGGGGAGTAGTCTGATAGGGTGATCTCCGCAATAGCTGCTAAGTATGTATGCTCTCCATTAGGGTGCTCCTTAAAAATATCAACATCTCAAATTTCTAAGGGGCACCCCTCTATTATCATGTTCTACGTACAGAATAAGGACATCCACGAAAATTTCAGAATTGTAAAAAAACCAAGGTGTCGCTAGCAGGGTTTCATAAATTTAAAGCTTTTAAACTTATAAATTCATAAAAAATTTTGACTTGGAATCTGATAATTTTGAGAAAATAGTCCAATATTTTGACTTAAAATCTGATAAATTTGATATATTATTGCAACTTCATCATATGAAATAATAAACTTGCTGAGTTTTAGCTGGTCAAAATTCAATTTTTTTTACGAATTTTCGCTATTCAAATAAAAATAATGTAACTTATTTTTTGAATTGAGAAAATTTTCGTAGACATTTTTTTTATGTATGTAGAACACAATAAGGAAATGCCACATGATGTTGATATTTTAAGGACCACCCTACCCTGCACTGTGAAAATGACACTGAGTAGTTTTTTCATATAGAAAATTCATTTTATTTTTCACAAATGTGTATTGAAACCTATTCTTGACTTCACAAAATATGCACGTCTTTGATTAGGGGCACTTTACACCCCGGACATAAGCAGCGGCCAGTCAGTGCAACCACCTTCATTACGATTGCATTATCAGCAAAGCCATAAATTCACACAACAACAATAGCAAAATCCATGAAAACATGCGCAAAATAAAATAACTGGTATAAACTGAAATAAAATGAAACGATTTTTAAAAAATGTTATTTTCAAAATGGCAGCAAAAGTTTCTCAACAAAACTCAAGTAGGAATGGAGAAGCAGCGAATACCATAAACGTAACCAGCCAAGTAAACCGAATCGAACGCTGCCAGGTCAAGCCAACCAATCAGCCAGCCACTGAGGCAGCCAACGCGCGCCAGCCAAGTAGTCAGCTTCAGGATGAAAGCACACATACACACACACACATGCCCATATGCGCCCACATACAGAAATGGATGAATATCTACCGAAAAAGTAAAGCTTTCAGCAAACAATAAAATCAAAAATTTCCACTTTATAAGTTGGCGGTAGCCAACCCAGCCCAAACTGTCTTAAATGCACATACATACCCACTGGGAAAATAGGTAAGCACCTTGCGAGGTAAGCCATGTTTTCTTTCAGTTCTTAGTACCAAAATTGTCATCATGGCCAATGTCATCTACTAGTAAAGGGCAAAATGAACACATCCGAAGACACATTACGTTGTCAGTTGCAAAATAACGTGCAGCCGAAGTTATTTCCAAGCACCGAACTACTCCGAGCGACTGCTCTGCATTACACGTAACTTACTTTGTAAAGCGGCTCAGAAGTATGTCTGATACCAAATGTACATTCTAAATTCCTACTTACATAAGGCGGCCATGCCTTTGTAAAAGTAAGGGACGTTCGGCAGGGAAATGGTAATGACTGCCAGGTGAAGAGTAAGTTGCTAATAAGGTATTATTACGTGCTCCTAATTCCCACTGGGTACATACCCTCACTCTCACTCACACAGTCACAGCCACATTTACAGTTACAGATCGAGTTACTACAGTTACAGTTACAACAAAAACTGAGCCAACCTGTGCACCTTAGCGTGCCCCTTGCAAAAGCGTTGTTGTTGTTGTATGTGTGTGTTGCGGCGCATTCTGAAATTGCACGAACACGAATGTCGAGCGCAGCGCAAAAATTGCATTTGATTTATTATCCTTTACTTACTTTGTTTGCTGGTTGGATTCTTCGCCCCCTTTTGTTTTTCGCACGAATGGCACACGTATGAAAGCTCTTATGTATGTGTGTAGATTGTACCCTTGTGGTCAGCTGATTAAGTCAAGTGACATTTTGACTATTTTTGGCTTTTTTTTTTGTTTATTTAAAGTTTACATTTTTTTATAAAAGTATAGCACTTTACCTAACTAGCCCCACATAAATCTATATTTTAAACTTTGTACAAAAATTAAGAAAATTCAAACAACTTTACTTAACCTTCGCATCCGAAAATTTTGAACTTTTTATTCAGAATTTTTAGGAAAACTTTGGGTATGCAGTTTTGTAGCTTTATTGAAAATCAACGTGTTTTTCTAGCGTCTTGAAATTTCCACTTTGGCCTACTAAAATTTAATGAGCTACAAAACTGCATACACAAAATTTTTCTAAAAATTCTGAATACAATTTTCGGGTGCAAATGTTTAAGTTTGTTGAGTATTCATAATTTTTGTACGAAATTTCAAATGTGGATTTATCTGGCGCTGGTTAGGTAAAGTGCTAAACTTTTAAAAAAATAGTCAAAATGTCACTTGACTTAATCAGCTGACCACAAGTGTATTTACTTACTAGTGTGTGTTACTTCCACCTTACAACATTTTCCATTTTCCAGCCAACCATTCTTACCTTTACTTAGTCTTTGCTCACAGCTGTACGTACGTAAATATGTAGCTGCATTTTCCGGATTTTCGTGGGCTCCTCAATTCCTTCTACGTTTACTGCCGTCATTTTACCACACCGCTCTCATTCCTTGGCAGCTCGGTTCGGCTCGACGTGAGTTCGTGCACTCGACGTTAAGTTAAAACTGAAATTCCATAAATTACACGCCGTGCGAAATAAAACTTTGCTGCATTGCATAAATCACAGTTCTTTTTACATAAATTTATGTTTTCCATTCGCTATTACATTTTTATATGCTACATGAAAAATCAAATAAAATCTTTGTCTTCGCTTACTCGTTGCACAAATGTAATTCGCATATTTTGTGTGTATTTTCGCATGTGAATGGATTACGCAGAGAGTGGAGGAGGAGTAATTGAGTTAATTCTTAGGTGTAACGGAACAAGAGACACCGCGACCTGAAATGTCTTTTTTATCTCTTAAAGAGAGTGTCCCTAACACAGTGTGGCCAAGATACCTCCGGCTTCTGTAATGAATCCTTAAAAGGCCTTGGTAGGCGTTTTTTTTATAACAAAAGGTTCGACCATTAATCAATCTTTGTCTGGCCAAAGCCGGACAGTGACAGAGAATATTCTCTGAAATTTCATCATCTCGCAATTGGTTGTGACCAGCCAGTCAAGTATCCAGAGAGTGATCTGATCGTCATTTCTATGTATTCTCTAAGGCCCTCATAGCTCTCCAGTACTTACTGCGTTCAAAGTGTACCCACTCAATAATTATGGTTCTCGAAGAGGGCCAAATGAGTCTATAAAATGCTTCAGGTCCCGAAAAGGCAGTTAGCGATCATTCTCGTGGCAACTCGTCGGCGATCTCTTTGCCTTCGATTCCACGATGGCCTGGTACCCTACCGGAGGGGTTACCTACCGGTAGGTAATACGAATTTTCTTGATTTCAGTATTCGCCTCGGACATTCAGATCCACTAAGGTTAGGTCAACTGCACGGTTGATTTGAAATTATAGTTTAAATTACTTCACTTCAACTGCCTTCAGAAAGCTGAACAATTGCAAATTTTGTCCTCCACTTTTCCCTTGCGATAATTGCACTTTCTGTCTAGCGACACCTGGGAAGATCGCGTGGTCGTTAGTACGTACTACCTCGCTTTTTTGGGTAGTTCGTCAGTTTTTAGTTACCTTCCACGCCTGCGATCCATTATGCGAGGCAATTGATAAAGTCAGTGACTTTTTGAATGAAAGATATATATTTTCGGCAAAAAAACGTTTTATTTCCCAACAGAGACTAGCGTTTTTTCAATTTTTAATATAGCGTTATTTTTAGTTTTTAATTCCTTCCAACCATTAGGTTTTTTTTCAAGGTCTTCAAAATAAGCGCTTGTCTTGGCGATGATCTCTTCATTCGACCCAAATCTCCAAATACCCAGTTATTTCTTTGGTTTTGGGTACTAGAAATAGTGTCGTGGGATAAATATGGTGGATGGGGTAGGAGTTGGTAGCCCAATTTAGGGATTTTTTGTAGAGTCCGACCGAACGTTCGGCTTCGGCCTCGGTTTGCCGAATAATCGGCAATATTTTCATATTCGGCTGAATACTCGACTTCGGCAAAAAACGACTGAAGTTCGTCCTGGTCATGAAAAGTAGAATCGGCATACCTCTGGTGAAAAGTGTGCCCCTGAGAAGAGTCATGCTCACGTCAAAAGCCAGAAGTCAGGTTCAATAAAGCATCGAATCGAGAGAGTTTCTTGGAAGAATTCCTGGTGTTATTGTAGGAAGGCTTCACCTCTAAGCCACACAATGTAACTAGGAGGGGCCGTACAACGTCGTAAAATGGATCAATGATGTAGTGTAACGAATCCAGGCCGATGCGTCGGGAGGCCGCAAGGTAAAACGAAATTTGTACGGTTAATGAGCGTTGTATCATTTGGAACACCAACTATGTCTGGTCGCGTCACAGGGTGGCACAGATATATAAAGGCGCTGCAATAAAGCCCAGGGAGTTCAGTTCTAAAACAGAAAGCTACGAATTACCAAGCTATGAGTAAAGTTACCAGGTGTAAAGTTGAAGTGTTGTGAATTGTTTGTTGTACAATAAGGTTAGCTATACTGTGATTTGGTCATCTTATTTAACACTTCAGGGAAACGAACCCAAGGGATTTGGGAAATCCTTGTTTAATCAAGGATAATCGTAACAATATGGTACAGCAAGACGTAAATGTCAATTAATTATAAAACCAATTTTATTTTGTTTCCCGTTTTTTATTTCTAATTAAGTAAAAAATACATAAAAAATTCCTCTTTTCATCCGTATATCAAAATAATACTCTAAAAAACTATCCTTCACTTGTTAAAAAAATTTTATGAAAAAAGATAAAAAAAATTACTATACACCACCCTTAATTACCTTAGAGCACTTCGCTTTTAAATAGCTTGAGAAGACTGCTGCATTTGATTTAAATATATCCAAACTATTTATAATGGGCAAACTAGGTATTCTTACACGGTAGTATTAATAGCTGCGTTTCGCGTTGGTAGGATTTTACTCACTTTACAGTAATGCAAAAATTTCTCGTAAATATATCTCGGTATGAACGCTTTCAATTTCAACCCCTCAATGATTTATTCTTCACATGCATGTATATGTATATGTTTACATATTTACTTGATTTTTGGGTTTTCTTAATATCATAGGCACTCAGTACCACAAACATGCAGGTGAGATGTAGTAAATATGGGCGTTTTTTAGTTAACATTGTTGCAATAGCTGCAAGAAATTTTAGATAATATTTAGTATGAAAAGAGGTAAAGAAAGGAACTTATTTTGTAAACATGAAAAACTATATGTGCACATAGTAGGAGTATATATGTACATATGAGTGTACATACAGATACTTATACGCAGCAAAATAAAAGCATATGAGCAGCAAATGTACATGTATAAAAATCAACTATATCTACAGTGGATACCTTATACAAAAAAGAGTTTGAATGGGAATGATAGATAAATGGAAACGTTGGGTATAGCCCTTACCTACCAGAGATTGTACCAAATAACTGAATTGAAATCACCGTTATTCAGTCGTTTGAATAGAATAGAAATCAAAGTGAATGCTATCCTGGAAGGATCGAAAAATAAATCAGAATTTTAGGAGTAATCTTTCGGATCCTAAGTTAAGTTACGAGATTGATAGGGGTAGTATGGTTATCACTACAGAACGATAAACTCCTAACTCTTCGCCTAGTTTGCACCACCCTGCCCATGGCTTTGAGGAATGAACTGTGCTAGGCCGGAAGGCAGAAGGAATTTTCCAAATACTCAGCCATAGTAGCTCATTGAAACCAACATAGAGAATAGATTAAAGATATAGTGAAAGGCAGGTGATACGCCTCATCTACTCTCGAAACTTACAAGACTCTTCTAAAAATATTAGTAGTTTGTTAGACGAAGGATAACACCGTGCGAAAAACACCCAAAATTTTCAAAACACACAAAGCAATCGATATATTTACGAAACTAGGCGTCAAATATAGTAGGAAATTTCAGTGATATGATTATTTCCCAAAATGATTTAAAAAAAATAAAGTGCAATGTAAACAGTATGGGCACCAAATGAAAGGAAAAGTTCTATATGAAAAAAAATCAAATTTTTTGGTTCACAA
>NW_023458568.1:20032187-20038363 GCF_013731165.1 Rhagoletis pomonella | reverse complement strand
CAGCTCCAAGCAGGCGTTGGCCGGCATCAGAGCCGGCGGAGCACCAGAGCTCCGCGTGAATTCAGCAGGTACGCCCGTTGAATTAACGAAGTGGAATTTTACCACTTCGACATGGAGACCGTGGGTCCGGCCCGCAAAATGGTGGCCACCAAAATATAAAACGTACAAAAAAAATGAAGTGAATAAGTTGAAATAAAATTTGTTGGTGGTAGTTGCAACCATAGTACAAGTATTTAAAGCAAAAAAAAAAATTTACAAAAATTACAAAAAAAAACTCAAAAACTGACAACGCGCATAAATGCATATATATGCGCATACATATGTGGCGGTTACAAACAGTTAAAAAAAATGTTAATTAAAAATATAAAAGGTGGTGGTGCAGAACATTGAAAAATTAAACACTTGCGAACTAAACAAGAAATAAAACAAAATACCTGAATACAAAACAGGAAAAATTAAAAAAAAAGCGGCGGTCCCAAATTTGAACAAAAATAAATAAATAAAAAGCCTAAAATCTGAACTATGAAAACGCGAAAGTGCTGTACATACCACAGTTAGTATACGTAAAAACGCGTCGTACATTTGTTGTATAACGGCATACAAACCACGCCATCTACCAACCGCAGCTGTACCCTTAAACACGCCATGCAACCGTTGTATAACGGCATACCCACAACGCCATATAGAAGCGTCGCTAAGCTTTGGCGCGACGCAAGACAGCGTATCATTTTAGTACAGACTGCAGCGGGGGACAATCAGCGAAGAAAACAAGCAACAACAACAGCGAGTAGCAGATTCTTTTGGGTATGATGCACTACGTGCGAAACAACACAATATCTTTTTCGTAAATTCAATATGTAACAAAAGTTTTGTAATTATGTATTTCATACATTTTTCATTATATTCATTCAAATTCTTGCTAAATCTTTTTGCTCTATTCAAACTTTTGGATTGTCAAATATACTTTTAATACCTACTGTACTTATCATACCTACATACATACAAATATTTATTTATTTATTTATTTATTTATCATCAGTGAATACATATTTTCATACTGACTACTAAGAAACTATCTAACTACTAATTATTATTAAGGTAGCTTAAGAGGATATTATTTAATATCCCTCCAGAAAGTGAGAGGTCAATATCCATAACTCGATTGATTTGATTAAGCTCACTAAGAGCTCGACTGATAGGAGCATTTATGGCATAATTAGATTTAACTCTATACAAATAGAATATGTCGAAGTGACGCAAGTTCCTAGTAGGGATATTGAGAGGTATCCTACTTAGAATATCAGGACAGTCCATATCTCCAGTTATGACTTTTATTATGAAGGAACAAGAGAGATATTTTCTTCTATTATCAAGTGATTCTAATCTTAAGAGTAGACATCGCGAGGTATAAGAAGGCAAAGGTTGTGTGAAATTTAAAGATCGCAGTGCAAATTTAATAAAAATCTTTTGAATACCCTCGATTCTATTTATATATGATACCTGGGCAGGCCGCCAGATAAAGGCAGCATATTCTAAACGGGACCTAACAAAGGCAATAAACAATTTCTTATGTGTATACGGATCCAAGAAATCTGAGCTGTTTCGACGAACGAATGCTAACATAGAGTAAGAATTTGCCACTATAAAATTTATGTGGCTTGCAAACGTGAGTTTTGAGTCAAAATATACTCCTAAATCTTTAACCGTGTTCACCGTCTTCAGTTGAGAACCCGCAATAGAATAAGTAGTATTTACAGTAACAAGCTTTCTGGAAAAAATGCAATGAGAACATTTATGAATATTAAGAAAAAGTCGATTCTCGAGAGATCGGACTGTAGTGCGAAAGAATCCTCCCTTCTTGCTACGACAGAATAAACCTTCAGGTCATCCGCGTACAGGAGAAATTTTGCATGTAGGAAGCATAAACTAATATCATTTATAAAAATAATAAATAACAACGGTCCAAGGATACTTCCCTGGGGAACACCTGAACTGGCATGAAAAGATCGGGAGGACGTGTCGTCAAGTACCACCGAACAGTACCTATCACTTAAATATGATTTAATCCAAGATAGAAATTTAGAGTGAAACTCTAAACAGGCTAGCTTGTCCAGCAGAATTGTATGAGAAACTCTGTCAAACGCTTTTGAAAAATCCGTGTATACCGTACCAATTTGAAACCAAGCCGAAAAGCTTTCCAGACAGTCCTCCGTAAAAATCGCTAGATTGGAAACGGTGGATCTCCCTTTAATAAAACCATGCTGATTCGGAGATATGATATTTCGAACTGAAAAGACCATTTTGTCCTTCATAATGGCTTCAAATAACTTGGCAACCGTTGACAATTTAGCAATAGGTCTATAATTCTAAACGTCATTTTTATTTCCGCTTTTAAAAATTGGAGTAATATTTGTCTTCTTCCATTCACTAATAAAAGTACCCGAAGAAAGCAATAAATTGAAAATTAGCATTAGCGGCTTAATAAGAGCCTGGCAATTTTTAAAAAGAATGACAGATAAACCATCAATATCTGTTTGGGTTGAAAATTTCAGGGATGCAATACCCTTTTGAACATCCACCTCAGATAAGGATAACGAGCCAAACGAAAGAGAGGAATCCGATGCACTTGAAGTATTTAGCTCAAATCCATCATCAGCAACAAAATTGGCACTAAAAAATTCAGCAAACAGATTAGCGGCATCTTCCGCCGAATCCGCATGCTTATTATTATAGACCATCGAGGTTGGTATATTAGATTTAGATTTAATAAATGGCCTAAAATCTTTCAGGTTAGTTTTAATATTGTCCTCGAAATTTTTTATATATTTTTTTCGAGGGGCTCTATCCATTTTTCTAAACTCAGAAGAACAACTTTTATAACTATAGAAATACAAGGTATTATTTGACGCTTTGAATTTTTTATAATACTTATTGCAGCGATTTTTGAGGTACTTCAATTCCTTAGTGTACCATGGATGCTTGTATTTTCGGTTGGAAAATATTGGAATATGCGCCATACACAAATTATGCACCGTGGACCTAAACAATTCAAAACTGCGGTTAACATTAACGCTAGTAAAGATGCCATCCCAGTCAAGCTCTAGCAGTAGATTATTAAATTCTTCAAAATTGCATCTGTTAAAATTAAAACTAACACGGTCACTTCCCAGAGAGATATTAGAAAACTCGTAGAACTCAATAGTGAGTACTAAAGGAATATGATGAATGCCAGCCGAAGAAATTGGCAAGCAACACTCAAAAAGCTTAAAGTTAAGATTACTAGATATAAAAATTAAGTCTAGAATTCTATTACATTTGTTGTAATAACTATTGATTTGACAGAGGTCAATACTTAAGAGGTTGTCAACTAAATAAACTTCAAAGGAGTTAGTGACATTAAAAGGCGTTAGAAAATAGGAGTTGTCCAAATATGACCAGCTAATATTACTTAGATTAAAATCACCGAGTACACACAGCTGATGATCCCCAATCCTTGAGTGTAAGGAGATGATGTTGTCAACATGTGCTCTATACAATGAATCGTGACTGCTTGGAGGAATGTAGGAAGCGCAGATGAATACCTTCCCTAATGAACCAGATAAACGGACACAAACTTGATCTAGAAGCGTGTCATTGTTGTCCAGCCTGACCGAAGTAGCACGTAGCATTCGCCTTGCAGCGATCAAAACACCACCCCCTCTGTTACAAGCGGTTTTAGTAGAATCTCTGTCCTTCCGAAAAACGTCATACAAATTAGGGTCGAAGAATTCAGAGTCGAAGAAATTTGTGTTAAGCCAGGTTTCAATCAGCACAAAACACATCATAAAACTCCTGTGAGCTCAATTCGCTTACAATATTAGATTTGGTCCTCATTCCAGAAACGTTTTGAAAATATACATTGATATGTTTTTGGCTTTGACTTTCAGACGTAGAGGCAGCTACGATTTCGCTGTTTGATCTTCCTTCTGTTGAAAAAAACGGAAAGGACGCACAGTAACATATTCCGGCAAAATTTCCGGATTGAGCAGTGTCTCCAGTAAATTTTCCATAACACCCAGTTTGAAATTAACGCGCTTTAATGTGTGCTCCGGTGTGCCCTTCTTTACAAGCCTATGGCATGACAAAAATTGTTTTTCAATATTGGCGTGCTTCACAACATAGGCTATTATGTCGTCGGATGTAACAGTAGGCATAAAGGAGGCCAAATGAATCCACCTAGTCTGCATAGCAACTTTGAGATCCACGTTGACATTAGAGCCAACCACACGCAAACTATTTGTATTTTTGTGGTTTCTGTTCGATACAGTGATCCAATCGGATTTACTAGCATTATGCTGCGGGGATGCTGTAGTAATTTCAGTTTCAGCTGACGGCATTAAACGTTGGCGCGATTTGGCCGCCTTTTTGCTCTTGAGAGGGGATATAGTACCAGCACCAGCACACGCACCTGGTAAAGAAGGGAAATTAACTGAAGAGAGAGCAACATTATCGACAGCAGCTGATTGCATGTTGGACAGTAGAGCATCAACAGAAGTAGATTCTTTAACCGCTGATGATAAAGCATTGGCGGGAACCGACAGAGAGCAAGCAGAAGAGAGCGCGTCACTGACGACAGCAGGTGACTGCAAGTTGATCGGCAAACCATCAACAGACGCAGATGAGTAGCAAGCATCGGGAGAAATTTGCAGTATGGGTAGACAAGCATTAGCAGTAGCCACAGTAATAGGTTTGTTATAATCAACCAACTTGTCAACAGCAGCATTAACACACGAACGTAGGTCGTTAAACTCAGTCTTGAGTAATGTAATCACATCATCTTTTTCTTGCAGAGTACGCTGCATAGCAAGCATATCAGAATGCATACTTTCTGTTATACTCACTAAATTCTTGTTTTCTTCGCACAGGGCAGTAATGGCATTGAGCATATGTGCATTCTCCGCTCGTAGAGACACGATCACATTGTACACAGAACCCAATGTTATTTGCTGGTTGTTATTAGGTTCATTGGTATTGTTGTCGCGATGCTTAACGGTGGTAAACGACTTCACAGTCGCATTAGTAGACAAACCAGATTCGGTGATGTTAGAGATGTTGGTAGCCCCGCCATCTAAAACGACGATGGGTGGAGGCGAACGGATAGAATCACGGCGAGAATTCGAGCCAACACATGACAAATAAAACAATACGCTGCATTTCGCGCACTGAATTTTATTTTTTAGTTGAGAGCGATCAACTTTATGGCCACAAGAGCAAGGCATTATTTAACTTAGAAAAAATAGAAAATAATGCAAATTTAAATTAACAAGAGTCACTGTCTCATTTAGTAATGAACTTATGTCGTTTCACACTTTAAAAGTCACATTCACGCTTAGCTTTGTAGGAATCACAAAGAAAAAATTTTTGACGAGCAAAGCAAAACACGTCCGAACAACATGACGTTAGCAGGGCACGTCCGAACAACATTAATATTAATACACATTTTTATCTATACACATATGTATATGTTACTGCTTTTTCTTCTGGAATTTCAGCTTCAGTGGTACAGTGAGGTACAAATATTAATATGTTTTTTAAACGTAACTTCAACAATTTAAAGTTTTCACTAAAATTGTTCTTCAATTCTTTGCAACATTAGGCAAAAGTCAGATTTTGGAATTTTCATTAATTTTTCTTTTTTTTTCAAATATTCGATAAAAATTTCATACGAATTTTCGCCTGTGCCATTGCCGTGCTTTTATACTACAACTTTTAGAATTTCGTTTGAAATGTGGTAAAATATTTCAACGATTATAATTATCAGTTTTCTATGCCGTGGTAGCCAAACTTCAAATATTACAAATTGAAGAAACGCCTTGCGTTACGATTAGTTCACCGAATATAAATTTTACCGAATATACAAACGATGTAAAAATGGCAACACCTGAGCAAAAGAAATCTTTCATTAGCTTGTGTGCATCTATAATCCGAGAAAACTATAGTGGTGACCCACTATCGCTCGACTCATTCATTGACAAAATAAACTTAATAGAAGAATTATCGGATGAAACCTTAACTACAACATTTATAGCATTTTTAAAGTCAAAACTCGAAGGCAAAGCGCGTGAGGTTTTGACCAGTCAAATAATTTCGGTTGATCAAATAAAAGTTGCGCTACGTAGCAGAATCAAACCAGATAA
>NW_023458568.1:20026696-20032087 GCF_013731165.1 Rhagoletis pomonella | reverse complement strand
CAGACCCCAATCACCCCTGAAAATTTCATTGAAATCGGGCAAGCCGTCTAGGAATGATAGAAATCCGAAAAAAACACGTAAAGCCAAACAGAATTATTTTTTTTTTTGTTTTTGCAAAACGTGCAAGGATACACACATGAAATTTCTTATGTGCACCCTCCACACAGACCCCAATCACCCCTGAAAATTTCTTTGATATCGGGCAAGCCGTCTAGGAGGAGTATACGAACAGGGAGTTTTGCCACTTAATTTTATATATATAGATTTGATGTTCTACCCATATTAGCCATTATAAACAAATTGTCCGAGCTAGTTACGCGTGAGCAAGCAACATATAGTTGTCCGTGTGAGAAACAGTTCGTTCTGAGATCGACACCGGCGGCTCGAAGTGTCTGACCTTGCGACTTGTTGATGGTCATAGCGAAACATACGCTCACGGGAAACTGCACACGTTTAAATTGGAATGGGAAATTGTTTGGAATTAGGGGTATGCGTGGTATGAAAACTACTTCACCAGCTCCACAGCCCGTAAGAATTTCTGCTTCTATAATATTATTTCGAAGCGACATCACTTTAAGGCGGGTTCCATTGCATAACTTTGAGGGGTTAAGTTCCGAAGCAACATAATCGGAATACCTACTTTCAGGACGATGTTATGCGCAGGGAGTCCGGGGGCAGAAAGAGAATTAAGAAACTCTACTGGATAAGTGGTAGCATCGGTTCGGTCCAAAACTATGTTTATTGACCGGTATATCACCTCGTCTCCTTCAACTTTTTCCAAAATGCTGTGATTTATGGCAGCTGCTTGGTCATTTTTGGGCGTAAGTATTGCTCGCTCGCAAAGCCAAGAATTGTTGTCCTTATGCGTTATTTGAGATACATCTCCATAAACTGAATAAATTAGTTCCTCCACCGAAGGTACAATCTTACAAAGATTCTCTGGTAGGGTTACTAATCCATTCGATTCGGGAAATGAACCTTCGCCGATTTTTAGCAAAGCATCTGAAAATTCTTGCGCACGGGGGTTGCCGCCTAAGTGTGCTCTCATGTTGCGCGTCAGACTCAATTTCTGCACCCGTGGCCAGAGTACGGAGCATTTGAGGCATGCGTTCACCTCATCAGCTCTGGTTCCGCGGGTTATAACGGGTAGAGTCTGACGGAAATCCCCACAAAACAAAACAGTTATTCTTCCCATGATGTGATCGTTTCGTCGGATGTCTTGGAGAGTGCGATTGACTGCTTCCACGGCCTTCTTGTGCGCCATCGTACACTCATCCCAAACGATTAGGCTGCACTCTGCAAGAATCTTCGCCTTTTCACTATTTCGCGATACGGCACAAACTGGGGTTTCATTTATATCGAGGTTCAAGGGTATCTTAAACATAGTGTGGGCAGTTTTGCCTCCAGGGAGTAAAGTGGCAGCAATACCCGATGAGGCGACAGCTAGTGCTATCTTCCCTTGTCGTCTCACTTCAGCTAGTAGTAGTCGAGTCAAAAAGGTTTTGCCTGTACCACCAGGGGCGTCCAAAAAAAATGTTTCGCCATCCTGTTTATTGACACTTGTTAATATTTTGTTATATACAGACTTTTGTTCATCGGTAAGGGTCCCAGAATTATTGTTTACAATTTCGGTCATCGCAGAATAACTGTAATTTGTCTCCGCTGCATACTCTCTACTAACTCGCTGAGCTTCCGTGGTTTCCTGCGGCTCTGGAAGACCGTAATGACTCAAAGGATTGCCACTTATTGAAATAACAATGTCTTGAAGCGACGAAAGACAACGATTAATAACACGCTCATCAGAACCTGCAATACTATCTCCATCAGCTCGCCTAGCCGCGAAGAGAAAGTCTTCTAACAGATGCCGCTGATATTTCTCCCATAGCTGTACAGGATGGGAAAGTCCGCAGAACACTATCATAACTGCAAACAAATGCCGCAGTCGACTGGGAGTTTCACTGACAACGGCCTCTTCAAGAGTTTCAAACCAATTTCGGTCGTCATCTAGCAGACACAGTGCACAGCAAGCTCCGTGAAAGGTAGAATGTTCAACGCCATTGACAGTCTTCAAATATTTATATGAAGTGGCTCCCCTGACTGTGTGCAACAAAAGTCGCAAGTAATAGCACTCACTATTACTTGGATGCACCGTATACACTCGTCCTATTGCGTTCTCGCGATGGACATCTGGAAACCCCTCCACAGGCTGACCGCGTCGGCGTCTATTAAATACTCCTCTTTGTTTATTGTATGTGTAGTAGGACGGTATTTCATTGTACAGGAGCGTTTGTGCAAAACTATCTTGTTGACACAGATTGAAATACGCCAAGAGTGTGGTAGAGGGAGGATTTTCTAGACGTTCCCTTACATTTTCAGGATTAAAATACACCCGCTGCCCGTTTTCCAAATGGACATCTAAATGCATTACAGGAGGATGTCGTTCGTGGATGGAAAAGCCAAGTATTCGCCACACTGCTTCCGAAGTACTTATATAGCGACCTGATTGATATTTGGTCACCTCGTCACGATCACTGCTCTGTAAACCAAATGTCGCTTGGTCGCTTCCCTTATTTACGTACTTGCAGATATACTTTATCGATTCCACGCTAGCGCAGTATTCTACATTCAGATGAGTTTGAAATGCTCGAGAAAGTACTGGCGAATAAGGCACTACCCACCGATTGTCAACTGAAACGTATTGTCCGCGCATATTTACTTCGGCAGTGAAACCGCCATTTTGAGGTGCTCGGCGGCGGTAAGATGGGTATCCATTTTCACCAGTAACAGTTTCGTTTACGAACTTTTTCGGAAACCTCTTCGTACAAAGGCCTTCCTTCATGCAAGGTGAGTTTGTATTGAATGAGCCACATGGGCCATGAATCATGTTGGTTTTGACAATGTTGTGTAGAATGGGATCGGTGTCTGGGTTCGGGATTTCCGCACTAATAACTCGATCAATTTCGTTCGGCCTAATCTTCTCTTCGAGCCATAAAAGGTTGTGCGAATGAGGCAACCCACGCTTTTGCCATTCGATTGAAAACATATAGCAGCGGACCGCTCCGAATAGTTTTTCTTTTGTAAGAAGATATATCAAGCGTTTTTGCTTTAAATGAAACACTCGAGAAATCAAGTCGTGCCTTTCGTAGGAAACCTGGCCAGGAAGCAAGTTGTTTTCTATTTCGAGCCATTTAGGATTGGTTGTCATAGTTATAAACAAATCTGCCCCCCCATACTTTCTAACATAGCAAAAGGCGTCTTGAGTTCGCTCGGCCATGTATCTGGGACTACCAGTGAATGTGGAAGGGAGAATTATCATCCTACCTAAGTTTTCTGCATCAGCATCGTGTTGTAACGCATCTCTTAGGTCTATGTAATTTTCCGCACGTAGTTTCTTCTGATTGGCGCGTATGAATACTAATCGTTCAGTTTCAATTTTTGCATATACATCCACTAAAAATTGATTAAAAAGGCCCCGAAACCGGTGTAAGAAGATGTGTTCATTCTCGCGTAATTGGATTAAAAAACTGTAGAACTGCATTGCAGAAGTTTTTTTATTAAAATTCGGAGCACCCGTGCGAGGATCAACATTATATACGCCAAAATTGTATCCGTCTTCACCTCGACAAAACATTAAAGGATACTGCAACGAATCATAAGCGCGATGAGTCTCACTGATTCTTTGAAGTCGATCGTCATGAGTGCATATCACAATGTCCCTCCGATCGCAATCCTGGTCGACTAACAGGACAGCGACTTCATTTGTGGTTGGTGCATTATAGCGACCCGGATGTGATCCAATTGGCCTTTTATCAGCAGTAATTACAAACTTGTAATTACTGCACTCGTCATCTGAGACGGATTCAAGTGCCGCTTTAAAGCTGTTGACGTACGGGTTCACATTATGAAGCATATTTTGTAGACTGCTTACCAAACCCGAGTCTAAATTAGGGATATGTTGCTGCCTAATATTTGCTTGCTCTTGGTAATTATCTACAAAGTATATTTGCAGAAACCTTGGAACATCGGTCGGTAACAAAGAGCCGATTAGATGGTAGACTTGCCCCCTCAATGATCTGATTTGCTCCAAATGAAGTCATCTGGTATGCACTGTTATAGGCCCGTATATTGCTTAAAAAGTGTTTCGATTGCGGATGTTCTCCATTCAACAATCCTTTCAAAGGTTCTGGTGGTTCTTGTATCCTTTCTAAATTAACTTTGCCAGATGAGCAACACATTCCTTTGGGTTCTCGATCCCACTTCAGGGCACGGCAATGCGCGCATCTTTTGTTCCTTGAGCCAAGATTAGTATTATCGGCATATTTTATTAACGGGTCATAATAAAATGCACTTTTTTCTATTTCCGTCCATTGTAAATCTTCCGAATCGCATACCATGGAAGCATCATCATCGCGAACAGGCAGCCTAAGAACGACATGGCGCATGCGGTCTTCCTCTAAGTGCACCATTCGGATGTCACTGTGTTGTGATTGTCGCAGTTCTTGCACACGACTCCTTTCTTCTTCCTGGTGATGAGCGTTAATTTCCTGTCTATCACAGTAACGAATTCGAGAAGCAGATAAACGCAAGTCTCTTTCCTCAAGCGTTTCTACAGAACGCGAGATTTCGTGGCGGATGCGGTCAGCAGATAAACGCGAGACTCTTTCCTCATGCGTTTCTAGAGAGCGCGTGATTTCATGTTGCGTGCGATCAGCAGACAGACGCGACACCCTTTCCTCATGCGTTTCTATAGAACGTGAGGTTTCGTGGCAGATGCGGTCAGAAGACAAACGCTGTCCTCTTTCAGAGTTCGTCTCTTCAGATCGAGAAAACTCGTGGCGCCTACGATCAGAGCTTAAACGAAACTCACGTTCTCCCCGAGTTTCCCCAATTCGTGCTTCAGTTTTGCGAGACCGGTCAGCACTCAATCGACTTTCACGTTGAACACCACTTTCTGCAGATCTTGACGCGTCGTTACGGCGTCTATTAGCATCAATGCGCGATTCGCGGTTAGCAGCAGTCTCTTGAGATCGAGAAGTTGCACTTCTAGAACGTTGCAGTGCTAGACGGTCTTCTCGTTGCTGTTGATTTTCTGTAAATCTTCTCAATCGTACTCGTTTGGCTTGAGCAGAAGCCGACGATAGGTTGGAGCGTTTTCGGGAAGGCATTATAAATATGTAGTGGGTATGAGTATATATTTAACACAGTAATGCCCGAATTATTTTTTTGCTATTATTATTTACTGAAATAAATGTAGTTAAACACAGCAAAACAAACGAAACAAACGTCGACTCTGCAGAAACAAATGAAACAAAAATCTGCCGACATTCATTCCCTGCTGCCAAGGCACATAAATACAGGTAGAAGCCAAAATGACGTTGCTCTCATGAGAGC
>NW_023458568.1:20024264-20026596 GCF_013731165.1 Rhagoletis pomonella | reverse complement strand
GTTAAAAATGCAACACCGAAGCGTTGTTTTTTATGTGGTGTTAAATATGAAGCAGATTCCATTTAACGTGCCTCAATGTCCTTCGCGTAAAGAGCGTTGCGAAAGCAGCTGTGGGCCAGAGCTGCAGCGAAATGCCTTGCTGTGCGTTAAACATTTTAAAGCAGCAGATTTCATAAATGCACCGGGAGGTACAGGAAAGGCACGTTTGATGCCAAGTGCTGATCCTATGACCCTTATGCCGGAAAGTCCCTCCAACAACACTGCAACTCATAAATTAAAAACATAAAACAACATACAAATTAACAAATTTTAACTAAAGAAAAATAAATAAATAGAAACAAAACTTCAAATTTACTCAAAAACGTCAACCAGCGAAATGTAATTTTTTATTTTTCCTTACACACGCTCATTTTTATTTTTACTCTCCCGAAAACTTTGACTTTTGTAGGTTTGATGTCAATTTGGCTTCTACCTGTTTTTATTGTACCATGCCCTGCTGCCTCGCGTTGGCTTGCATTTGCTCAGCTGTATGCTTGTAGCATTGATTTGTTACTTTGTGGTTGAAATATTTTTTTGCTATTCGCAGAACAATGTTGTTGTAATTGGTATTGACGTTGTTATCGTTTGGCTCAGTAATTTAAATTTGTTGAGCAAAACCTCTGCTTTATTTCTGAAGTTACCTAATAGTAATAAATACATGTATTTACCTTTTGCATTTAATTTAAAGAGCTTTTTTGTAAACTGACTGCTAATATACACATTCGATTGTAAGAATTGAAACGCGTTAAAAAAACTTATTCCAGGTGTTCTATTTTCTTTTTTCTCTGTTCGCTTACACTGATATCAGAACCACAATACCGGCAAACTGATCACTGTGAAATGCGCGCTGTCAAAATTAGAACACCCGCAAACATTTTAAATTGAACACAGCCAAAGCGAAATACGGAGTTCACTCGGCGTCATTTTGTATCGATAGATTTATTTCTAGGTTGCGGCAGTACATGCCTAAGGTGGCCGTATAGTTTTTTTTTTTAATCTAAAAGTTTTGGAAGGAAACAACACATAACACGATTTTTTTGTCATTAGTTTAAAAATACGGCTATCGATTCGTTAAATCCTGCTTAAAATAAAATGATTTATAGTAATTATTCCTTTTTTATAGCTATATTAACTTTTTTTTAATGACTGTTATGTGCATATATCGGTCTGTTACAATTTTATTATTCTCAAATACTTTCGTTTGCTACTCATATAGCAACATTTAGTTTATCTTATCAATTTAACTGAATTAAAATGTTCAAATAAGTGGGAACTTGCTTAAAAAATATTTTATAAAGTAAACTTCCCAAACCTCATTAGTTTAGAAAATATCTGTATTGTAATAATTCATTTATTTAACCAATTTAAATGAATAAAATTTTTCAAACAGGTGGCAGATCCCCTAAAAATATTTTCGGCATTAAAATTGCCTAATCTCTTTAGTTTGATGCCAATATTGCAATATATAATTTATGTTATCAATTAAATTAAAAAAAGTTTTCAAACAGGTGGCAACCTTCCACAAAAATATTTTCAGTTGCAAGCCTTTGCAAAGCTCTTTCTTTTGCCAGTCACACGGCAATATTTACTTCATCGTATCAATTTACTTAAACTGAAATTTTCAAACAGGTGGCAACTCTCTAATCTTTTTCTTCTATATTGTAAGCTGGACCTCTAGCGATACATCGGTGAAAACTGCATTCAATTTCATGTATTGGTTTTCGAGTTATGCGCGTGCAAACATTCAGGCTGATTTGGCTTCCGTTGCTCTAATAAAGACCCCCGCATTAATTTTTCTATAATAGCTATAATGTACAGACATCAGCTGGTACAATTTTATTATAAGTACAGATATAGATTTCATTTGTTTTATCAATTTAATACAATAAAATTTTTCAAACAGGTGGCAGCCCTCCCTAAAAATATTTTCGGCAATAAAATTTCCTAAACCGCTTCAGTTTGATACCCATATTGCAATATACAATTTATCTTATAAATTAAATTAAATGTAAATTTTCAAACAGGTGGCAACTCTAAAAAAATATTTTTGGCTGTAATCCTTCTTAAGCCTCTTTCTTTTGACGCCCATATTGCAATATTAATTTTTTTGTCAATTTACTTAAACTCCAATTTTCAAACAGGTGGCAACTCTCTAATATTTTTTCTTCCTAAATTTTAATTGAGACCTCTAGCAATACATCATTGAAAACTGCATATAAATTCCTAAACCCTTTCAGTTTGATACCCATATTGCAATATTCAACTTATCTTATAAATTAAATTTAATGTAAAT
>NW_023458568.1:20023906-20024254 GCF_013731165.1 Rhagoletis pomonella | reverse complement strand
CTCCAATTTTCAAACAGGTGGCAACTCTCTAATTTTTTTTCTTCCTAAATTTTAAGTTAGACCTCTAGCAATGCATCGGTGAAAACTGCATTCAAATCCATGCATTCGTTTTCGAATGATGCGCGAACAAACATACAGACAGACAGACAGACAGACAGACAGACAGACAGACAGACAGACAAAAATTCTAAAAATGGTTGATTTGGCTTCTGGTGCTCTAAAAAAGACCCCCCACATTAATTTTTCTTTAATATCTATAATGTACAGACATCGACCTGTTACAATTTTATTATATGTATAGATTTTCATCCCTGAAAAATAATAATTTATTTTCCATATTCACCTATT
>NW_023458568.1:20016676-20023806 GCF_013731165.1 Rhagoletis pomonella | reverse complement strand
AAAAAAAGATATTGCACAAAAACTTATACATCTATTCCAGAGAAACAACATGGTGCCACTGCTAAGGGAGCGATGCGAGAGAGAGACAACTATCAGCTCATTGAACCTTTAGTTATTGAATCATGCTTTATCAATACAACATACAAACATACACTCATATGTATGCGTGTTGCTTAAGGGTCTGATTATGCATACTTCGCATAACTTCGCACAACCATTTGTACCAGTGCACTAAAAGTGTAACTTAAGAAAATGTGAAGCAAAATCTAAATTCAACAGATCGCTAAATTTTTAAAAGTTCTGCTAATTTCTGGGTAATGTTATACATACAAAATACATACAAAGTACATACGAAATTACAGTTTGAAGTTTATGCGAAGTTATGCGAAGTATGCATAATCAGACCATAACTATACGCAAAATACAGCACACAAATATTTTCGCAAATACAAATTGGTACAATTCTCACTTGCACTAATTGGTAGCAAAAACTGCCCTGTATGCAAAAGCTAATGATTTCCAGTTTACTTACAACAACACCACGGCTCACTTTGGCTCAGTTACAACAAACACAGCAAAACAAACGAAACAAACGTCGACTCTGCAGAAACAAATGAAACAAAAATCTGCCGACATTCATTCCCCGCTGCCTCGCGTTGGCTTGCATTTGCTCAGCTGTATGCTTGTAGCATTGATTTGTTACTTTGTGGTTGAAATATTTTTTTGCTATTCGCAGAACAATGTTGTTGTAATTGGTATTGACGTTGTTATCGTTCGGCTCAGTAATTTAAATTTGTTGAGCAAAACCTCTGCTTTATTTCTGAAGTTACCTAATAGTAATAAATACATATATTTACCTTTTGCATTTAATTTAAAGAGCTTTTTTGTAAACTGACTGCTAATATACACATTCGATTGTAAGAATTGAAACGCGTTAAAAAAACTTATTCCAGGTGTTCTATTTTCTTTTTTCTCTGTTCGCTTACACTGATATCAGAACCACAATACCGGCAAACTGATCACTGTGAAATGCGCGCTGTCAAAATTAGAACACCCGCAAACATTTAAAATTGAACACAGCCAAAGCGAAATACGGAGTTCACTCGGCGTCATTTTGTATCGAGAGATTTATTTCTAGGTTGCGGCAGTACATGCCTAAGGTGGCCGTATAGTTTTTTTTTAATCTAAAAGTTTTGGAAGAAAACAACACATAACACGATTTTTTTGTCATTAGTTTAAAAATACGGCTATCGATTCGTTAAATCCTGCTTAAAATAAAATGATTTATAGTAATTATTCCTTTTTTATAGCTATATTAACTTTTTTTTAATGACTGTTATGTGCATATATCGGTCTGTTACAATTTTATTATTCTCAAATACTTTCGTTTGCTACTCATATAGCAACATTCAGTTTATCTTATCAATTTAACTGAATTAAAATGTTCAAATAAGTGGGAACTTGCTTAAAAAATATTTTATAAAGTAAACTTCCCAAACCTCATTAGTTTAGAAAATATATGTATTGTAATATTTCATTTATTTAACCAATTTAAATGAATAAAATTTTTCAAACAGGTGGCAGATCCCCTAAAAATATTTTCGGCATTAAAATTGCCTAATCTCTTTAGTTTGATGCCAATATTGCAATATATAATTTATGTTATCAATTAAATTAAAAAAAGTTTTCAAACAGGTGGCAACCTTCCACAAAAATATTTTCAGTTGCAAGCCTTTGCAAAGCTCTTTCTTTTGCCAGTCACACTGCAATATTTACTTCATCGTATCAATTTACTTAAACTGAAATTTTCAAACAGGTGGCAACTCTCTAATCTTTTTCTTCTGTATTGTAAGCTGGACCTCTAGCGATACATCGGTGAAAACTGCATTCCATTTCATGCATTGGTTTTCGAGTTATGCGCGTGCAAACATTCAGGCTGATTTGGCTTCCGTTGCTCTAATAAAGACCCCCGCATTAATTTTTCTATAATAGCTATAATGTACAGACATCAGCTGGTACAATTTTATTATAAGTACAGATATAGATTTCATTTGTTTTATCAATTTAATACAATAAAATTTTTAAAACAGGTGGCAGCCCTCCCTAAAAATATTTTCGGCAATAAAATTTCCTAAACCGCTTCAGTTTGATACCCATATTGCAATATACAATTTATCTTATAAATTAAATTAAATGTAAATTTTCAAACAGGTGGCATCTCTAAAAAAATATTTTTGGCTGTAATCCTTCTTAAGCCTCTTTCTTTTGACGCCCATATTGCAATATAAATTTTTTTTGTCAATTTACTTAAACTCCAATTTTCAAACAGGTGGCAACTCTCTAATATTTTTTCTTCCTAAATTTTAATTGAGACCTCTAGCAATACATCGGTGAAAACTGCATTCAAATCCATGCATTCGGTTTCGAGTGATGCGCGAACAAACATACAGACAGACAGACAGACAGACAGACAGACAAAATTTCTAAAAATGGTTGATTTGGCTTCTGGTGCTCTAATAAAGACCCCCCACATTAACATCGACCTGTTACAATTTTATTATATGTATAGATATCTAGATGTAGATTTAGATTTCATGTATTTTATCATTTAATTCAATAAAATTTTTCAAACAGGTGGCAGCCCTCCCTAAAAATATTTTCGGCAATATAATTTCCTTAACCCTTTCAGTTTGATCCCCATATTGCAATATTCAATTTATCTTATAAATTAAATTAAATGTAAAATTTCAAACAGGTGGCAACTCTAAAAAATATTTCTGGCTGTAAGCCTTCTTCATTCTCTTTCTTTTGACGCCCATATTGCAATATTCATTTTTTCTTATCAATTTACTTAAACTCCAATTTTCAAACAGGTGGCAACTCTCTAATTTTTTTTCTTCCTAAATTTTAATTTAGACCTCTAGCAATACATCGGTGAAAACTGCATTCAAATCCATGCATTCGTTTTCGAGTGATGCGCGAACAAACATACAGACAGACAGACAGACAGACAGACAGACAGACAGACAGACAAAAATTCTAAAAATGGTTGATTTGGGTTCTGGTGCTCTAAAAAAGACCCTGCACATTAATTTTTCTTTAATATCTGTAATGTACAGACATCGGCCTGTTACAATTTTATTATATGTATAGATTACAGTTAAGTAAACAAAAATCTTTAGTTAACTTTTTAACGTATGATTTTGAAATTTTTTGTTTGTTTCCAATAAATTCGATAACGTTGCTGTAACAGTGGCAATGGCCCACGATTTTTTTAATAACATTTTTTTTAAGTTTTATTCATATTTTATTTTATTTAACGTTTGGAAACTTTTATTTTATTCATCTTTTTTCTTTCACTTTCAGTTTCTAAAATTTTTAGTTTTTCAATAAAGATAATTTATAAAAATTAAACAAGGAAAAAAATAAATAAAAAATGGCACACCAACGCTCTGCTCACTCAGCCATTGCGTCTGTTGAGCCAGTGCGCGCAAAATGATATTTATTTATTTATGATATTTATTTATTTAATAAGAATAATAACAATATAAAATAGCAAGTTGGGTAGCTGGCGAGGCCTAGTCTCCAGTCTACTTTTGTGTGCGGCGGGCGGAAAGACCTAGTTTCCGCTTCGCGCTGTAGACAAGCTGTTCTTTATGGTCGGAAAGGCCGAGTTTCCGATCCATGTTCCCGAAGTCATTACGTTGTATGTGAGGCAGGCGGAAAGGCCTAGTCTCCGCTCCACGCTGTGGACGAACTGTTGGGCTTCGTCGGAAAGGCCGAGTTTCCGATCCATGCTCGTATTGTCGTAAACGGTCGCGAAAATATATGAAGCCGTTACAATTGTACTAAGCAGTCATAGATATTATGTAATTTTTCGTTCCCGGTTAAAGATATTAATTAATTTATTTAACATGTTGAGCAAAGTTTTCTTTATTACAAAAAGTTATTCAGATATGTCGAAGCAATCATAATGTTTGTTAAAATCTTGGCATCGAAAACGAAAAGCATCATGCATTTCAAAGTTTGATTTGCAAAGTGTCGGCAAATCTATAAGCTTTAGGCGATCTTTGTAGGGTGGGAGATTTTTAGACGAGTCCCAACGTAAATTTTTTACGGCAAATAACAGGAACTGTTTCTGCATTGATTCGAGCCTGTCGCTATGAATTTGATAACTAGGATTCCATACTACAGATGCATATTCCAAAATCGGTCTTACTAGAGAGGTAAAAAGAACTTTAGTGACATAAGGATCGTTGAACTCCTTAGCCCAGCGCTTAATAAAAGCCAACACCCCTCTAGCCCTAATCACGCAGGAGTTTATGTGAGCTAAACCTAGGTCAATGAAATTGGTTACTTGCTCAACATTGTGGTCGGATATCATAAACGAATTTGAGTGCAACGATTTTCTAGATAAGGACATGAATTTTCACTTTTTAAAATTGAGTGAGATGGAATTGGCTCCCTATCTTCTGCACTACTAATGTATGTACTTAAAGAGCTTAACTTCATCAGCGTACATTAAGCATTTCCAATAATACAACACATTTGGAAGATCATTTATCAATAAAATAAACAAGAGGGGACCAAGATGGCTGCCCTGAGGTAACCCGGACGTGACATGTATTGCCCGAGAAGTACAATTTTTAAAAATTACTCTTTGTTTCCTATCTATTAAGTGAGAAGAAAGCCAGCTGAGAATAATAGGAGGGAAACCAATTCGATCAAGTTTATATATAAGGATTGAATGTGATAATTTATCAAATGCCTTGCTGAAGTCAGTGTAAATCACGTCAGTTCGGAGATTGTTTTTAAACCTATTAGATACATAAGTAGTGAATTCAAGTAGATTAGACACAGTTGATTTACCTTTGCAAAAACTGTGTTGCGATAGGTCAATAGCAGAAGTAATAAAGTGAGATAGTTCTTCCGTAACGATTGCCTCAAAAACTTTAGGAATAGCACAAAGCTTCGAAATTCTTCTATAGTTTGCGATGTTGGTCCTACTTCCGTTTTTATAAAGTGGCAAGATAAACGAATCCTTTCAGAAAGATGGAATGACACCCTGTTTTAGGGAAGCATTAAAAATATTTATCAGAGGCTTATACAAATACTCTGCACAACTTTTAAGGACACTTGTTGGTATACAGTCTGGGCCAGCTGAATACGAAATTTTCAACAAATTCTAATGAATGAGGACATCGTCAGCAGATATCGATGGAATTCGGATGCAATCAAACGATGGTAGAAGGAATGGGTAGCTAGATAGATTCGAATTTGGTTGGGAAGATGCAGAGAAGTTTGACTCGAAGAAATCAGCAAACATATCGGCAATAATATTTTCGGCACTGGAGACTAAGTCATTTAATTTCAATGTCGAGGGATAACCGTTAGTCTTACGCTTTGTGTTCACAAAGGCGTAAAACGATTTGGGATTAGAAACTATATTGAGTCGAACCCTGTTTGTTTAGGCGCCTAAATACATGCTATGTACTGCTGCATGTGCAAAAATTTCCTTTATGCAACTTAGGAAATTTTTGCACATGCACTTCTCAACTGCCAAGTAATTGAACTTTCTTAAGTTTCAATAAGATGGCATTTCAAAGTATGCTCGGCCTAGTCTGATGCATCCTCCGGACACTGCTTCCGGAGTCTTCTGCGGACTCTGCATGGCTTACAACCATGCGGAGGTGGTAATAGTTGATTACCATTGGCCACAGTGCCTACCCACTACTTTTTGGTCCAATAAATATTTTTTTTATATACATACATACATGCAAACATACTGGTCTCCCCTCTCACTGAGTTATTCACTGTTAATATAATTATTGTAACACTTTTTGTTCAATACATGCCTAAGAATGGAGTACGCAGAGTAGTGGATTTTTGATTTTTTAAGCATTTTAATTCGCGAGTAAACCACCGAGCGTTAGACGTTACGTTAGCTTCCTTAACAAGAGGAATTATTTCATTATACTGGGGCCAAATTATCTTCGATACCTCTAACCTAATCTTAATCTGCAGTTTTAAATGAGTAACGCTCCGCCCTTGATTTTTTTACTGGTAAAACAACATGAGCTACTTGAATTTATCAAGCACACTTCTAGTGGTGGGTGGTGAGAATCAACAGGTGTAATCAAAGCATAACTACGGGCTATTGTGACTTTGGAAACGTCGTCCACTAAAACTAAATCCAGACATTTACTTAAATTATTACTAATAGAGTTGATCTGGTAAAGACCAAGGTCTGAAAGATCGTTCAAAAATTGATTGAAGAGATCACGAGAGGAATTTGGTACTAGAATACCATCTACTAGATTCCAAGAAACACCCGCAAGATTGAAATCACCCAGGACGATAACAGTATCGGAGGGCTTCACCATGGCATGTAGAGAGAGCAGTAAGGAGGAGTGTTTTAAATAAACAGAAAGGGTTGAGTTAGGTGGTATATAAGTAGCAACAACATAAACGCTATTAGAATGATATCTTATTCGAACGCAGAGGAGTTCAGCTTCATCGGTGTAAGTGAACTCAATTTCTTCAGAAGAAAGGTCAGTCTGGACAGCTATTAAGACGCCTCCACGTATTTTATTTAAACGGTCATTTCGAAACACTTCATACGTAGGACAAAAAATTTCGGAGCTGAACACATTCGGCTTGAGCCAGGTTTCAGTAAACACCAATACATGGAAGTCAAAATCATGGGACTGTAAGTGTAACCTCGATAGCTTTGTGTTCAAACCTCTCACATACTTATTAGTTTTTTGATGCCGAGGTCGAAGGCGGAAATTGAGCCAAATGTTGCCCTTGCGGTCTAGATCTAAGTTCAAATTCGCGAATGAAAGCACCGCTTGGCCAAAAAGATGGGCTCATTACTCTATCAAATCAGTCTTCGGATATGTCTATTTTGAAAGAAGAAATGCTTCTTTCATAGGAGAATCTGAACTTACGTACACTCATTTGCTTTTAGCTTGGAATTTAAATACCCCTTCACATCATCGACAGTGGTATCTGAGAACCTAGATGCAAAGACCGATTTTTTGGAAGGAACAACGACTAATTCCCTCGGGACGGGGTTAACGTAATCGGAACCGGTTTCATATGTGGTAGGGGGTTGAGGTGCAGCTGTA
>NW_023458568.1:20015186-20016576 GCF_013731165.1 Rhagoletis pomonella | reverse complement strand
GTTCAATGGTTAGAAAGCGTGCTGAATTTAACAGTTTTAAAGCCACTAGGTTAGCAAAATCAGCTGACTCCAAGAAAGTGGCTATCGATGATAAACAAAGGTGTGTGCAAAGCGCGAATGATAGCAAAATTAACAAACAAATGCGATATTCCTTACACACTCACACAAAAGCAACAATAATGCACCAAAACAAGCAAATATGCACGAAGGCTGACAAAATATAACTTTTCAATTAACGCACCTTATGACTAAATCACGTCAATTTATTGGAACTTGGCTTCAACAAACTTTTTCCGGTGTGACTAACACAAATTAGAACCGCTTAGCACTTGTGAAACAGATAAACTTTGGAAAGTCTTGCAAGCGAATGTTTAAGCGACCGCACAGTACGAACGTGGCCAGATGGATACTTATTTTTATATTTTATTTCAAACTGAACGAAAAAGTGAGTGATGCCGCCAAAATGAAGGGCCAAAGCTGGGGCCATAATTAAATTTTTTTTCATAATTTTTAACTCTGAGAGGAAACATTAATTAACAGATTAAACGATCATTAGTTAAGGGCCCGTTAGAGCTAATTTAAGGAACGTTTCTGAGTACGGCTGTGAGATATATTATTTTCTAATTTTTAGTCCATTTATAAAAACATGGCATATTAAAAAGTTTTATTTTATTTTATTTATTTTCTACTTTTTAGTTTTGCAATAGATATTAAAATAATTCAACTTCCAGTGAAAAGAGAACAAAAGACTATGCTAGCATATATATCTACATACCGTCTCCTGGGTAAAAGATTGTCGTATGTTGATTTCGGCAGGTTGTGGGAAGTCGCGATTGAAGTTTGGAATGCAATTCCTTAAAAACGCGAGGATAGATTTTCTCCAAGGTCTGAAAATATTACTAGTTCACAAAATTCTTAAATTATTTAATTTTGAATGTTTATTGTTAATTAGTTTTGAGTTTATGAAGGATTTTATTTAGTAAAATTTTGTCGTAAGCGTCATTTGTCCACAATATGGCAGCCACATTGTATAAACTACGACAAAATGTGATCAAAATTTCTACTGAATTAACGACACTTTATACTCGATATCTCGGAAAGTAAAGGAGATATCCAAAAATGAAGAACGCCATTTTTAAGATATTGATTAGTTTAAAATGACTGCATCACTAACTAAATTTTCGTTTAATTATCGAAAAAATTCCAGTCAATATCTCGGAAACTAAAGGAGATATCTAAAAACAGATAACACCAATCGAAACACCTTATTTCAAAATATATAACTGCATTTATAACTAAAAATTTTCAAAATTGCGCTTACGACAATCTTTTACCCAGGCGACATACATACATATAGCGGCAATTAATTTCATTTAAAGAAATGGCGTGT
>NW_023458568.1:20013722-20015086 GCF_013731165.1 Rhagoletis pomonella | reverse complement strand
ACACGCCATTTCTTTAAATGAAATTAATTGCCGCTATATGTATGTATATCGCCTGGGTAAAAGATTGTCGTTATAAATGCAGTTATATATTTTGAAATTAGGTCTTTCGATTGGTGTTATCCGTTTTTAGATATCTCCTTTAGTTTCCGAGATATTGACTGGAATATTTTAGATAATTTACTAAAAATTTAGTTAGTGATGCAGTCATTTTGAACTAATCAATATCTTAAAAATGGCGTTCTTCATTTTTGGATATCTCCTTTACTTTCCGAGATATTGAGTATAATTGTCGTTAATTCAGTAGAAATTTTGATCCCATTTTGTCGTATTTTAAACCATGTGGCTGCCATATTATGGACAAATGACGCTTATGACAAAATTTTACTAAACAAAATCCTTCATAAACTCAAAACTAATTAACAATAAACATTCAAAATTAAATAATTTAAGAATTTTGTGAACTAGCAATATTTTCAGACCTTGGAGAAAATCTATCCTCGCGTTTTTGAGGAATTGCATTCCAAACTTCAATCGCGATTTCCCACAACCTGCCGAAATCAACATACGACAATCTTTTACCCAGGCGACGGTATGTAGATATATATGCTAGCATAGTCTTTTGTTCTCTTTTCACTGGAAGTTGAATTATTTTAATATCTATTGCAAAACGAAAAAGTAGAAAATAAATAAAATAAAATAAAACTTTTTAATATGCCATGTTTTTATAAATGGACTAAAAATTAGAAAATAATATATCTCACAGCCGCACTCAGAAACGTTCCTTAAATTAGCTCTAACGGGCTCTTAACTTATGATCGTTTAATCTGTTAATTAATGTTTCCTCTCAGAGTTAAAAATTATGAAAAAAAAATTTAATTATGGCCCCAGCTTTGGCCCTTCATTTTGGCGGCATCACTCACTTTTTCGTTCAGTTTGAAATAAAATATAAAAATAAGTATCAATCTGGCCACGTTCGTACTGTGCGGTCGCTTAAACATTCGCTTGCAAGACTTTCCAAAGTTTATCTGTTCACAAGTGCTAAGCGGTTCTAATTTGTGTTATTCACACCGGAAAAAGTTTGTTGAAGCCAAGTTCCAATAAATTGACGTGATTTAGTCATAAGGTGCGTTAATTGAAATGTTATATTTTGTCAGCCTTCGTGCATATTTGCTTGTTTTGGTGCATTATTTTTGCTTTTGCGTGAATGTGTAAGGAATATCACATTTGTTTGTTAATTTTGCTATCATTCGCGCTTTGCACACACCTTTGTTTATCATCGATAGCCACTTTCTTGGAGTCAGCTGATTTTGCTAACCCAGTGGCTTTAAAACTGTTAAATTCAGCACGCTTTCTAACCATTGAAC
>NW_023458568.1:19987789-20013622 GCF_013731165.1 Rhagoletis pomonella | reverse complement strand
TGTTAAGATGAGCCCTAGCGAATTCCAAACGTTTCCTCTTATTTATTTAAGAAATAAATGGCTTTTTTCGGGCGATACGACCATGAAAGTCATTTTTTCGAAGCACGCGACGGACGGTTTCAGTAGACAGTGATCTATTGATGGCGCCTGATATCTCTGTTGTCAATTTAGGCATGCTAATCTTAGGGTTCATTTGTACTTTTCGGATGATATTGCGTTCATCAACAGCCGTAAGTATTATTTTCCGCCCTCTTCCTGGATTATTTTTTAATGTTCCCTCATAGCGCCACTTATCAATAATTTTCTGAACGGTACTATGTCGCCTTTCAATGATGGAACCAATTTCCCGATAAGATTTACCTTCACAACAGAGTTTAATAACCATCTCTCGTATTTCAATAGAAGTTTGTTTCCTTTTACTCGCCATACCGATGACAACGCACACAATAAACTGAATATTATTCAGAGATGGATGTGATAACTGTGTCCAAGCATGCTTCGTTAAAAACAAATTATGCAGTATGAGTTTAAAATTGGAATTTTGCATGTGTACGCTCAATTTTGTGTATTGAATTTATCGTTAGTTTTTAGGTTTATGGATATTTTACGCAATAGAATGGTCAAATAAACAAAAGATAAAGATCGTAAGAAAGTAAAATCATTCTGGAATAGTTCATGTAAAAAAAACATGCTTTCTAATGATACATCATTTAATATATCCGCAGTTTTCTGATAAAACGAAGTGTACGCTCAATTATGTGAGCCACTGTATTTAATATTGATGCGCCTAAAAGATGCAGCGATTTCTATTCTCAAGTTACATACCTGATGACAGTACGAATCAGTGTTGCCAGGTCTTCATCATGAGAAAACGTCACTCTTGGTCTTAAAAAACGTCATTTCCTACCCAAAAACGTCTTTTTCAAATGAATGTAGAAAAAATTGTGGATCTCCACACCAAAACGATTCATTTCCAAAACTCGAAATGCTAACCTTATTTATAACCTTTATTGTCTCATACATATATAAATTACTGTTGTACTACAAAAGATTTCTCAACCTTACTGTACTAATGCATAGATTAATAAATGAAATGAAATGAAATAATGAAAATTCCTTGCATTTACTGGTATGTGTCCATATTTTAACAGAGAACCCGAGATAAAGCAACCAAACCTTTATTGAGTCGTATTGAAATCACTCGATCGCACCAAAACGTAAAGCTGAGATCACACGATTGCCGTAAAAGCACCAACCTGAAACAATTTTTATGATGGAAATGTAGTATTTTGGTGTGGAACTCCACAATTGTTCTTATTAAACTTTTATTATGTACGTAAGGTATATTAAAATGTCAATTCGACAGAGCACATTTAAAATTCATTGTAAACTGGTTTGAGATCGTTAATATAAAAATAATTTTATAAATACACTTGATTGATCAGCTGATTAAGTCATAAACATTTTGATCGATTTTGGCTGTTTCCCTTTCGTTTATTTAATGTATATTATTTTTCCATAACAGCCAAGCTCTTTAACAAACAAAATATAAATCCACAAAAACTGTGCAAAAATTATAAAAAATCTGCAAATTTTCAGCTAGATTTTCAACTTTTTATTCAGATTTTTTAGATTTTTTTTTGAGTTCGCAGTTTGATAGCCCATTAAATTTCAGGGCAATAATGTGCATGTTTAAAGGGGCGTTGATTTTTAATGTTTTGTTTCTTGTAGACATTTCGGTTGTCGAAAATGCTAAGTTACGTTCTGCTAGGAAGGAGCATATCAATATTTCAGTCTTTTTTGCGTTCATTATATTTTCAATGTAGCCTTAAAAAAGTCGCCTACTTTTTTCTGACGTTTTATGCTGCACAGCTATTTTGATGCTTTTGCGAGCGTGCGTGTTGCAATAGATCGGCTCTTCCTGATTCGGGTTTTAATGTGCAATTGTAAACATTACAGCAAGCTTCGTAACCTCAAGTGTTTACACAACCAGCCTTTGAACACGGGATCTTAGTCCAAGAATCCAAAAAAAATCGTTTGAAGCAGCTGCAGCAAAACACAAAGATTGTAAAGATTTATTAAGAAAATAATTCAAAATCAGTTCCTCTTGCAAGATTCAGTAACAAAGAATAATTACTGGGAAGGTAAAAAAACGTCATTTTTTACACAAAAAACGTCCAAACGTCAACAGGATACAAAAAACATCTAAATGACGTTAAAAACGTCAACCTGACAACGCTGGTACGAATGGCAATTATAATAGGGAGATTTTAGTTTTTTAAACTATAATTTTATTATTTTTGCCTTTAAATTCAAATTTATCATTTGTGACAATGAAATCAGTTCAACTCTTGTGGAAATCGTAGAGCTTTTTGTTTTATAAATATTGACAAAGAATGCGATTGGAGCTTTTACTTGATAAAAATCTTGATAAAATTTCTTTCTGGTTCTGTCTAACCAGGGTGTGGACAATTACCGGCTTTTAGCTTGAGGCGCTAAAGGATTAAGTAGTATATCAAGCAACAAGTACTTCAACAAATACTGCTAAAAGTCTTATAAGCAATAATTTTAGATTCCTCCAGCGAAAGTGCAGGCTCGGATGTAGAATCTGGAAACATGTGAAATTAAATTTTCAATTTTCAATTGAAGGCCTATACTAAAGAAAAACGAGCTCATCTCGGTGAAAATCCACTCGATTTGTGGAAAACTAAACTAGAATACGGGTGCCTAAAAGGTAGTGAAGTGCAACGAGACGGTTAATCTTCGGATGTGATGCCTTTCCACCTCTCGCTATCAAACTCTTCCTTTTCCTTCACGTTGTTGGCACTGTTAACTTCAATCTGTTGGGGAACAGATAAAGGAAGGTGAAACATCTCCCCTGGCTTGACCCTGCTTTCGTCCACGGACTACCCCAATTTCCACAACATTTTTGATTTTGTTCGCCTTGAGTTGATGGTTGCGGTATTCTGTTACCTGAGTAGGTAGGGATGACACACTACAGAAATGGCTTTCGGGCTAATGCCGTGACCGCCTCCGTCCCGTTAAAACCCTGGCAGGCCTCGAAGTACGTGCCGATCTCGTCGCCGTTAAGTTGGTGGTTGTAGGTAACGGTTGACACGCCATCCCGTTTTTTGCACTGGATCTGGCTCTGACCCCTTGCCCCATGAGTGTAAGGGGTCAACCCACCGCATGGCCTCCCTGTTTTCATAGGTACCCATGGGATCACATAGTGACGCCCGAGAGGGGATAGCGGCTTCGAGTGGGGACCCTTTTAGAATGGATGAGCCGAATAATTTAAAACTAAAAAAAAAAACACTTCGTCTTCCCCAGCTCGGAGAAAGACAGCGCAGGTGCAAGCGCCTAATGCGCCATCTAGCCCTATGGAGGGCGTTCTGGTGGCTCCCAGCAACAGCAAGGCTGCAGAGACTATGCTGGAAACGGCAGGTCAATCTGTGACCCCTGAGTCTGGATGCCCATCAAACGCTGGAACGGCTGCGAAGCCTTTTCTCAAGGGGGCAGGGGTCTCACGACCTGGCTAAAATGGGAAAAGTCGACAAGCGGCCACAAAAATTAACACTGGGGGAGCTGCCGCGAGGGAAACTTCGGGCGGCTCTTCTCAGGATTAAGCAGAGGGGTGGTCATTTCACGGTGAAAGGCGGAAGGCAACCAAAACTCTAAAAAAATATGAAGGGGTGAGGTTGGACACGCTCCCTCAGAGTGCGAGGAAGGCGGTAGCGAGGGCGAAAACCCTACTACCAAACTTCCATACCACAGCTGGGTTCGGTGCAAAACCAAACAAAAAAGCGTACGGCGGAGGAACAACAGCCTCCACCTAAGAAAATCCGAATGCACTCCCGGGCAGCTAGACCTAGCTTTGATGAAGTTGCTAGGGACAGGATACTTATTGGGGTTCTTAGCCGCGGCAACTAACTCGGCTCTATCCCTCGGGACATCTTGCTGGAGAACCCTGGAACCCCTCCCGCGTGAAGAGATGCCAGCTGGTACCAGGCCCACATCAAGGTGGTGGCTTGTGATGATGCGAGGTCGGTGGCGCTGTATAAGGCCGCCTTAGGAAAGGTGGGAGCTGTCTACACCGGAGCAAATCTGGAGGTAGTGGATTGGAAAGATATTCCAGTCAGGCCTAGGGCAAGGGCGTGGGTGCCGGTCACGCCATCATCGCCGCAGCGCATCCCTAGTCTGGTGCAAATTATGAATCCGGCTCTTCCAAGGAGCGAAGACCCGGATAGTCCTTTCTCTAAACATGGACTCGATAGAGCTTATGGAGAGGAGACAGGGCCGGGTCTTCTACGGCCTCGACGAGGTGACCCTAAAGGTCTATCGCGGGGACGCGCAGCGCCCCTCTGTTGCGAGTGCCTTTGTGGACGCGGACATTGAAACGCCTGAACCGGATGGGGATCCCTATGATGCTGAGCGCAGTGCCTCCACGGAATCCAACCTCGCATTGGCGATGCGGCGGGTGTACGAGGAGGAGCTGCTACTCAGCGATTGAGGACGACGCTGACGTCACCGTCGTAGCATTGGAGGAGGTGGCAGGAACCTCAAATGAGGGTAGTGCAGATCAACATCCACAGATCTAGGGCAGCCTCGGCTGTTCTTTTGAGTCGCCTGTACAACAGCGACGTGGATGTCGCGCACCTCCGAGAACCCTGGGTGAATAACGGAAGGGTCTGTGACCTGAGCGCGGTAGGTTTTAAGCTTCTGGGGGCGTAAAATAAAGGTAAAATTAGAACCTGTGTAATGGAAAAGTCGGATTTAAATATCTTTCTTTTATCTTATTATAGCGATGGTGAAATCACCAGTACCATACTGGAGTACCACATGTCGAACATGCTGGCCTCCGTTTACATGCCCTATGAGGCTGAAGATCCTCCGCAATACTTGTTGCGCAGACTGGTGGACAAACACACCACAGGTTTCGTTCTGATCGGAGGCGATGCTAATGCTCACCATGTACATTGGGGAAGCTCGAACATCAATAGCCGATGTGAGTCTCTTTTTAGCTACCTTTTAACAGCTAATATATGATACGTAACAGGGGTTAAGAGCCTACTTTTGTTGGGAAAACCCGTGAGGAGATCATAGACCTTACGCTATGTAACGACAACCTTTTGGTTATGGTTAAAAGGTGGAGAGTTCTTAACGAGCACTCTTTTTCCGACCATAGGTATATTGCGACGATTCTCGAATTTTCTCTAACTGCTCCGCAGGTTTGAAAGAACCTAGGGAATATAGATTGGGAAATATAAAAAGACGCTCTGGAACGTAAGTTACCATATCCGGATTTATTCGGATTTGTTCAGAGGCCTTGGCTAAGGCTTGTCCTGACCCTAGACCTAGGGGAGTGCGAAAACCCCACTGGTGGTAGAACTGCTCTTGGACACACATTTCTCAGGGAGTTTGCAAACAGGGGGCGCTTTACACCTTCCTTCAGGCAGGGTAGTAAACGTGCCTATCACAATGGAGAGGATTGCTTGGGCCATACAAAGCTTTAAGCCCTATTACGCGGCGGGGCCGGTTGGGATTATTCCCGCACAACTGGCTGCGACGCTTGAAACCTCTGTAAGTTGCCTTATGAACATGGGTTGTTTTAAAGTAGACTACATACCAATAGTATGGAGATCTGTCTCCGTGGTGTTTATTTCTTAAGCCAGTAAGGCCTCACACACAAATCCAAAGGATCTCAGACCTATTAGCCTCTCTTCTTTTGTTCTTAAAACCGTAGAAAGGATAGTTAGTAACTACCTATCTTATGAAGGGCAAGTCCACGGAGACAGCGCTACATTGCCTGGCCAATTATATTGAAAAATCCTTCAGTTACAAAGACTATTGTCTTGTAGCCTTTCTAGATATTGAGGGAGCTTTTAACAATATAAGTTCAGAGGCCATAATACAGGCGTTGAGGGGACTGGAGGTAGACAATTCTCTGGTGGAGTTTAAAAGGCAAATGCTATTGTGCAGGGTGATCACGGCAAACGTCGGCGAGAACTTGGCTTAAAGACACGTGACAAGGGGCACACCACAGGGTGGCGTACTCTCGCCCCTGCTTGGGAACTTATCCGTGAACCCTCTCTTGCGAGAGACGAAATGGGGAGCCGCCAAGGTTGTTGCTTATGCGGATGACGTTGCCATCGCGTATAGGGGGACGTTCCTGCAAACTCTGCGAATTGATGCAGATAGTGGTGTTCCGATACCACCACGTATTCGATACCTGTACTCTTTAAAAATATTGAATAAAAGTATCGATGCTACAAATATATCGGAGAGAGGTACTCGATACTTACTCATATCGAACTCATTGTAAATACTCATGCCATGTGAAGAAAAACAGAATCAGTTCGAATACTCTCCGACTTAAACTTACCGAAGAAGGAGCCACAAGTTTGTTCGAGTACTTTCGGCGAAAAGCTACTGAAAGAGAAGTCGTAAATCTTGCAAAATTTTAATGTTTGACTAATGCGAGAATGCAGCAATTTACGCTTTCTTTATTAGCCAACCTAACGTGTTGCCAAAACCACAACATAATTCATATATTGTCAGAACCGAATTTCAGAATTTTTAGAAAAGCAAGTAATACTTTACCCGCGTACTCGATACCCACCTAAGTACTTGCGGGAAGGATTCGAGTACAAAAAGTACTCAGTATTTGGAGAAAGTATCGAGTATTTACCTGTAGTTACTCGTATCGGAACAACACTAGATGCAGACAGCACTTCGCGTTGTATCGAGATGGTCCACTCGCAGTGGTCTCTGCGTCAATTCAGAGAAAGTGGAACTTGTTCTTTTTACGAGATGATACGGGAGACTTTTAAGCTTTACGAATAAAGCAAAATTTTTAGGAGTCATTCTCGTCAAAAAACTGAGCTGGAAGGAGAACATAATCCAGAGTTATGAAAAGGCTTCGGTGGCCTTATTTTCGTTCGGTAGTTAGACCGATTCTCCTTTAGGGAATTATAGTATGGTGGTGGTAGGTCTCGCGGCTTATACTGTCTAAAGAGGGAGGATATATCTCATACAATCAGTGTTCTAACGGGTCACTGGCTTATAGGCAGACATGCAGAACGACTCGGAGTGCCTTACCATAGATGCTGCAGAAGCAGAATAAGTTCCTTCGCCGACGTACGCCTTTTTGTTTGGTTTTGCACCGAACCCAGCTGTGGTCTGGAAGTTTGGTATTAGGGTTTTCGCCCTCGGTACTGCCTGATTTTGCCTTCCGCTTTTCAGCGTGAAGGGACCACCCCTCCGCTTAATCCTGAGGAGAGCCGCCCGAAGATTCCCTCGCGGCGGCTCCCCCAGTGTTAATTTTTGTGGCCGCTTGTCGACTTTTCCCGTTTTAGCCAGGTCGTGAGACCCCTGCTGCCTTAAGAAAAGGCTTCGCAGCCGTTCCAGCGTTTGATGGGCACCCAGACCCAGGGGCCACAGATTGACCTGCCGTTTCCAAGAGAACACAGTTCTTCTCCTTCTCCGTAAACCCCCGGCATTATCGAGAAGCAGACTGCGCTTTGTGGGGTCTCCTTTCTTTAATGACCTTGACAAATTCGTCAAGGACTCAAAATGGTTTAGCAAGGGGGAGGGAAAAATCTTAGTCGTGGTGTCGCAACGGGTCTTCATTTCATGGCCTATGAGTGTCCCTGCGCAGCAGTGGCAGCCACATCTACCTACCTACCTAAACTAAAATACGACAATTTGACAGATCTGGCCCGTAAATATTTGAGCGCTCCAACCGCCAGCATTCCAAGTGAGCAATTGTTCAGTGCAGCTGGCCTTATATACGAGCCTCTAAGAAATCGCCTCATGGGAGAAAAGGCATCAAAATTACTTTTTTTTTAATATATCGAGGGCTTATATTCAATACCCTCTATCTGCAAAAACTCAATTTTTCAGGAGAGCAAAAAAACTGTTTTGACAGCTATTTTCAAAAGTGTTAATAATTTTAAGTACCTACGCATTTCTTAAAAATTCACGCTATATATTAAAACTAGGATTTTACCTTTAATTCATTTTATTTCAGTTTGAAGATCAGATAAAGGTTATTGCAATTCGAATTTTAACTATTTATACATAAATATGTGCTGATAGCTGGTTTTGCAGAATAATGAAAATGTCAGTTCTTTAGATGTAAATGTTATGTTAAACTAAGTTTTTAACACATAAATCATTTGTTCGCAAACTCGTTCCCTTCTATTCCGACGTGCCCAGGTAACCACCAGAGCTGGGTAAATGCAATTACATTACAATTACAATTACAATTACATTCCTCAGTAATTGTAATTAGGATTCAATTCCTTTAGCCCACAGCAAAGGAATCGAGTACTTTTTCAATTCCTTGAAGTAATTTCAAATGGAATTGTTTTTTTCTTTAATTCCATTACAAGGAATTTCATATTGTAATTGGAATAAATTACGTTCTAGTAATGTAATTTCTTTTATTTCAATTCCTTTGAAAGGAATTGAAAATGTAATTTTTTTTCCAATTCCTTTCAAAGGAATTGAAAATGTAATTGATTTTTTTTCCAATTCCATTCCTCAAAGTAATTTAAAAAGTAATCGAAAAATTTATAAAAAAAAATTGTTTACTGTTGAATTGCAATAGCTTTGTTAAATTTCTTGGTTGCTAACTGCCTTGAATAAACAACTTATACCTAAGTAGTATTACTAATTGGACTTTAAGAAAACTGAATAGCTTAGACTGTAGCTGTTCAGTTTATAGGGTAACGGTTAAATTTTCCAGATCCTACCGCGAACGCGCTTCGCGGCAGATGAGACCCATAAATGTTGCTGCCTTGGGCACTGCTGTTCTCTTGGACTAATCTCTGCGTATTTATAAAAATGCACCGAGTTAATTGCGTATATTATGGTACCCATAATTCTACCCAAAATGGCGTGCCTTCTGGGGCCTTTGAAGTACTCTTACTGGTATCCTGCGTTACAAATGAGGATAGAGTCCGCTTGAATTACGAGCCCTGTGGGACTGGAGATCCTACCTCCTAAGAGTTTTATAAACAAATTTCATTGCTATGGCTAAATTTTGATGATAACACTGTAACGACGCTAAAATTACACAAAAAACGCCGAGAGACGTAAAATTAATTTTAAGTAGTATGTTACGGAACTGTATACCGTTTTTTTTTAGATAAGGTCATTTAGTCAAGTTATTTTCATTTTAAGTTTTCATTGCGAATGAAAAAAATCAAACTTAAACATGGTCATACGGTCATGTACGATATGGCGTATGGGTAACATTATTTCCTGCTAGTATTTTATACAAAAAATTATTACACTTTCACTTAACCCTTGCAAATCACAATGGGCTATGATCGGGCCTAAGTGTGCTGGCGCCCTCTGGGCCTAGCAGCCACTTCAACCTAACCCTTGCAAACTTGCTCATTTATCCATCGATTTTCATCGGTAGTAGTGTTTTAAGCCGCAAAACAAGCAGATATTGGCTAGTCTATACTAATATATATTTTGAAAAGCATTTTTTTCTGTTCGCAAAGCTCGAGAAAGGCCGTACCGATTTTTTTGAAATTTCGGAATATACTGCAGACATTCCACGGATGGTTATAGGCTAAAAAAAGTTTCGATATTGAAAGGGGGCGTGGCACCTCCCATACAAACCGAATTTTTCAAACTGCATATATTTGTGGTAGAGGACTAGAACTGGGTATGGTGATATATACATATATAAGACCAATTCCATACTCATGGAGAAAAATTTGCATGGTTGAAGAATGGGGCGTGGCACCTCCCATATAAACCGAACTTTTCATATTGCATATTTCTGGAAGTGTTCATGGTAGACTGTAAGCCTTTTCAAAACTCTTTAGTTTGACACCCACATGCCAACATTTCATTTACTTTATCAATTTAACTGAGTTACAATTTCCAAATAGGTGGCAGCCCCTCTCAAAAATATTTCCAACAGTTATCTTTCTTAAACCTCTTTAATTTGATACCCATATTGTAATATTTTATTTATTTTATTAATGTAATTTAGTTAAATTTTCAAACAGATGGCAACCCTCCTCAAACATATTTTTGGCAGTAAGCCTTCTTAAAACTCTTTAGTTTGACACCCACATGGCGATATTTCATTTTTTTTAAGAATTTGACTTAGTTTAAATTTTCAAATAGGTAGCAACCCTCGTCAAAAATGCTTCCAGCGGTTATCTTTCTTAAACCTCTTGAACTTGATACCCATATTGTAATAATTCATTAATTTTATCAATATAATTGGGTTTAAAAATTTTAAAATAGGTGGCAACCCTCCAAATTTTTGTGATATCATTGATTCTGGTATTATACCGAAATTATTCAAATCGGTTCAGCCGTTCTCGGGTATTGATGACCGTGACATACGAACACAACATTTTTATATATATAGATATACATAGAAGATGTCCAATGTGTGCTTTCGATTTTAATCTTTGACCACAACGAAAATACCACATTGTACATTCGTGAATGAACTTTCAGTTTCTCGATTACTTTTACAATTCCTTTGAGTAATTGAAAAAACTAAAGTACTCTTGCAATTCCAGGTAATGGAATTGAAAAAAATCAATTACATTTTCAATTCCTTTCAAAGGAATTGGAGAAAAAAAAAATACATTACTAGCACGTAATTTATTCCAATTACAATATGAAATTCCTTGTAATGGAATTAAATAAAAAACCAATTACATTTGAAATTACTTCAAGGAATTGAAAAAGTAATCGATTCCTTTGCTGTGGACTGAAGGAATTGATTCCTAATTACAATTCCTTGTAATCTGTAATTGGGAGTAATTTGATTCCTAAAGGAATCATTACGACCCAGCTCTGGTAACCACATAATTTTAATTGTGTTTTTGTGACGAACGAGTATTTCACGTGATTTCGAAATTATATTAGAATCATTAGCACTGTTAATGAGGGCTTCGATGGCTGATTTACAGCCCGTGCATATGAATAAATTTCCTTCATTTTTAGAGGCGAAAGGTACAGCTTCTAGCACTTGTAAATGCCGAGCAGTACGCGGGAAAAGCACCGACAATTGTAAACCCTTTTGTTACCGTAAAAGAACAGCCGGTATCATATCTGGAACCGTCCGTGAAAATAAGCTCCAAGGTCATTTATGAGTATAGAATTGGGCAAATGCCCTTGCGGTAGAATTTTTACTTAAATAGGCATCGGAGTAGATATGATGTAGCTTAATATACCAAATAAAGCTGATTGCTTGCTTCATCGGTTTTTTTGTTGAAATCCGGATTCGACGTGAGAGAATAAGGTCTCATTTCTGCAGTGAACAATCTTTAGGATGAGCATATTTGTGTTGGACTTTACGCCATGGTTATGGTTCTTCTTACTGCTGCATGGTAAGGTGTTTCTAGCAATTTAAGATACTTTTGCGCAGTGTCCGTAAATTACGAGTCCAAAGTAAATTTTTCCTAATATAAAAGCCCTAATTACATTTACCAGTGTAGTTATATGAACTAAAAAATACTTGGATGATAAAAACTTTATAATATTTAGTCTAGCAAGTAAGCTTAATCTTACATTATCACAGTGCTGCTTAACAGTAAGTTTATTGTCAAAAATTATTCTCAATTTTTTCAATGTGTCAGTATAGTGTAAAGGGGTGTCATACACAGATAGGGTTGGATGCATACATTTGTGTTTTCTGCATATGTGAAAAAACCGAAATCTTAGCTCCTGAAGATTTGGACCAATTGCGGCAAGTCCTTTGTCTTAGAAAAAATGTAATGTAGCTAACTTTCCCAGAGGCTATATTGAATAAAATAACCAAAAGTAGTGATCCTTGTGGGACAACATTAAAAGAGAAACAGTTTTTGAATAACAGCCATTGACCCGAACAACGAACTTCCGGTTATAAAGGAAAGACTTAACAACATTGTACATCCTCTCACCATTTTTACAGCGTAATACTTTAGATATGCAGCAGAGGAGGGAAATGGGTATGTAGTTAGAAACTAATGAATTGTTTCTATTTAGTTTGGCAATAGGAATAATAATACAAGTTTTCCACTCTTGGTGACCCTTGAGATAGAATGGAGCAATCGAGTTTAATGACTATGTTTGACGGGATATGGAAGATTTTTTTGTTGTATCAAATTTGTTTTCGGTGGGACAGATATAACGCATTAGCCTGGTCAAAACTAGTTTGACCTAAGATCGGATTTTCCCGGTAACATATACATACATACATACATACATAGGCACATGTAACTTCCCAGCAAAAACTTTTAACTTTTTTGGGAAGTACTTATTTTTGTATCAATGCAGTAATGCAATACAAGTCGCCTCAAGACAATTTTCGCTTATTACAGTAATGCAATGGCAAGAAATTTTACATTTATTCGATTACCTCCAATGACATGCACATGTTAAAATAATGCATTCTGTAAACGAAAAGGTAAGCGGTTACTCTCAAAAAGTGGTTCCCCAATCGAGGGTAACCGCTTACCTTTTCGTTTACAGAATGCATTGATACAAAAATAAGTCCTTTCCAAAAAATTAGAAGTTTTTGCTGGGTTACCTGCCAGCAAAATTGTGTAGATAGAGGATTTTGCTCTTATAAAAAAATGTTATTGCAGATAGTGGAATTTTCAAAATAAGAATATAATACCATTAAAGCTATATTTTAAGTTTGACATTATTGTCATGGCTGAAAGATTAATCGGAGCTCACGTTACCATCAAAAACTCATTTTCATCAAAATTGCAGATAGAGGGTATTGAATATATGTAAGCCCTCGATATGTAATATGCTCCTCTTGAACTTTGAGTACTAGATTAAAATACTGTATAGGGCATTCGCGAATGTGAAAAATATGACATTCGAAACATCCCTAGTCTGGACATACAGCATTGCGAGTTGATAAAAGCGTTGTAATAACATGTGTCTCGCGACTTTGACTTGGCAATGATTGCCAGCCCAAATACTATGGCAATGCCACAATTTTGTCGCAAGAAAGTTTCTATACAAAAGTAATCAGTTGTGTCGCAAGGTGGTAAATTTTGCGACAAATGCGACATTTGCAACAACTTTGAGATGTTTCATGAATCCCCCTAATGTGTTAAGTCATATTTATCGTATGTATTTTTGTATAAAGTAACAAGTTATTTTTAAGCAAAACACAAAACCGACATCAATTCTCATAAAAAATTTAAGAGTACCGTTAATTTCTTCATGATCCACTGATCGTATCTAAACCAAATTAGTTTCGGACTACCTGTGAGGTACAAACTTTCCTTTAAAAAAAGAATTATAGAAATCGGTTAACGTGGTCTAAAGTTATGTGGTAACATACATAAAAAAAATATTCCGACGAATTGATAACCTCTTCCTTTTTTGGAAGTCGGTTAAAAAAGTATAATAAAAAGAATTTAACGTTTTTTTTCGCTGAAATTACGATTTTTTTGGGGCAAATTGACAATTTTTCAGTGAAATATTTCGGCAACGCTGATCATGCCGGGGGCAGCGCTCGTATGTGCGCTCATAGAAAAGATCTTTGGACGTCTCGTCCTTCTCTTCCGTCGGAGCATGGGCGCAGATGAGCGAGATGAATCTCGCTTTGATGCGGATTGTGGCTAGACGATCGTCCACCGGGGTGAACGACAGTACTCGGAGAAGCTGCACGCTTCCTAGGGTTGCCGTTAGTGGAACTTGACGACAACGACTGAGATACCAACCGATCTGGGCGGGGTTGTTGTAGCCGCTACAACAACAACAACAGTACTCGGCGACGGGGTCTCTCTCCAACCACAAATCCGACACCAAATTTGCGCTCCTTAACATGGCAGCTGGCGGTGATATATAGCATTCTGTGAAAAAATATGTATAGTGGTCAGTGATCGGACTTAAAAAAATTTGTGTGGTAGAATCTGGAAAAAAGTGTGATAGATTTCAAAAAGATGTGTTAGATCCAGTGTACGAAAATAGACTATATTGTACGTTACTATTTCGTTTCGTTTATTACTTCAACAGTTCGGTACAATACGAAAACGAAACGGCTGAGTTCACTTTGGCGATAGTACACTACTGCAGTTTAGTAGTTACAGACGAAACAACAAACGAAATGAATAGTTCAGAGAAAAATATATGTATGTATGTACATATATGCAATAACTAAATAAAAAACGAATGGCTACAATGAATAAAAAAATAAAAATGTTGTTTAATTGAATTGGATATGAAAATTTACAGAAAAAAATATTTTTCACGTAATTGAAACGTACGCATACATATAAAACGTACCCTATGGTACAATTGTCACAAACGAAAAGCAAACGTTTCTCGTTGGGGAAAATGACAGTGAATCTTACAATTTATTTCTGACCAAGGCGAATTAATATTAGGTGGTGTTACTAGCTCAGCTGATTTTGTGTATGTGTTTCGCCGCACGGCTTCTGATATCAAATTGAAAAATTTTGTTTGAATTTCTACACACACTCTTACAGATTTTGACAGTTTATGCCGCCAAATTTTTGTTTTTGTACTCCTATTATCACCTTATATTAATTCGCCTTGTTTCTGACTATGTACAAAACTGTACAAAACCACAAATGATATGATGATCGATGAGCAAATGGGAATTGTGTTGTACAGTTTATTTTCTTACCCTGAGTAGATCTCAGGTTTTGGATCAAACTTTGTAGAAAAATTAGAAAAATTCTGCAAGGTTTCACCTAAATTCCAAACATTTTAATTAGAATCTAAAAAAAAAATTATTTTAGTATAACAGAGTGTAAGATTGAAGTTACTAAAAATTGCGTTGAGTTTTGGCAATTTTTTTCCATGACAGTGTAAAGCAGTTCCTTCTATATCAAGATATTTTTCGAACATATTTTGAAAGATTTCTGCGGAGTGCTGCTGGCGTTTCTTTTTATCACATCACGATGTAGCGAATAAATGTGGCACGTTCCAGAAACCGCTACTAGGGATTTGCCGATTTTGACACTTCTCAAGTGAAAGTAAACAACGCTTTAGAAACTTTAGATGCACTGAACTGTGCTAATACTTTCACAAAAATCGCCGTTTTTTAAATGTTTGATATTAATTCATTTTATAAATCATATATTTTGCAATTTAACACAATAAAACCACGTTTCCTGTCGAAAAATTGAATATTGAGAAAATTTACTATTTTACAGTTTATTTTATCCTCCCATTCTGCCTGTTATTGGTGTTTAGTGTTGGACAATTTTTGCTCTTAAAATCAAGAAAATTATGTCGAGCAAAAATAAAACTACTCAAAAACGCGAATATGTGGTAGATTTCACACCTTGAGTGGTAGATGCTCAAAAAAGTGGCAGATCTACCACAATGTGGTTGAAGTCCGTTCACTGATAGTGGTATTCACCAAAGTGGCAAGCGCTCTGGTAAAAGAGCAGATGAGCTCAAGCAACGACTGTTGACAACAGGTTGGTGAATACCACTTATGTAAGTTAACTACATACATGTGTGTAACTGTGCCTAAGATGGTCCCAAGCCCGATTTGAGAAAACAGGAGGGAAGTCCAGGGTACGGGCTTCACAATTCCGGCTATCCCAGTCAAAGGCTATCAATCCTGAGTCGGTAGGAGGCTCAATTGGCAGAAGAGTCTTCGGCTTTCAAAAGTCATACCGAAGATTTAAAAAAAGGTACCGCGGGCGAACAGATGCCCCTGGTGTGTGTTCGTTGGCTAGATAAGCAAAACTAGTTAGATGAACTAGGCTGAAAGACAAGCTAGGTGCACGTGTAACATCGTATAGCTGGTTAGATTTGCAAAATGTGGCTTGTCAAGGAACTCGAGCGGGTGTAGAAAACCGGAAAAGGAGCAACAATCCATGCCTATTGTGTACCCGGGCTGGAAAGTGCTCCCCAGTAAGGCTAGTAAGACCTGCGAGATTAGTGAGACGAGCAGTGTGAATGAGGTGAGTCAAGCGACTCGAACGGGGGTTGAGGGTCGATTTTCACTCCGGGAGAGGGGCAAGCCTGGCCTTAACACAAAACGTACGCCGAAGTTCCGGTTAAATGCAACGACTGCTTTATCGATTACATTTTATAAATATGCATGATGTCGAAGTCGTCGATTGATGTTTAACTGGGAGGTAGTGATAACCCACGATTGAGAGAATACAAAGGTTGCGCCGATCTCGGACCGCTATTCCTCTCTTAACGAATTTGACAGAATCGTTGTTTGCATGACGTCACACTTGTGCAACTTGTTTACGTTTTCCTTGCAACATTTTTTCTTCTTCTTCCATTCTTGCTCACGTTTTGGCATTTCTCTCTCGCAATTGCACCAGTGTGACGTCACACAAAAGTTATTCTCAAAAATCCTCTCTGATCGGCGCAATCTTGTATTCTATCATTCTTGGTGATAACCAGACATTGAACAACCGGCCCTAAAGCCCTATCTACATGGAATTTTCGCGTTGGCTTTGGCGTTGGCGTTGGTTAGACAGAAAGCGCGTTAAAAATATGCTACAATGAATGCTTGGAATCGAATGCCTTTCCCACTAAATAAGCATAGTTATGACAGATAAATTAATATTTCATATCAACGAAAAACGATATCTCTTGCCCATATTTGATTAAAAAGGAAACAACGCAAAAAGTTGAGAGTTGGCTATCTTTCTGATTTGTGTTGGCGTAAGCGTTGCCGAATTTTGGCTATGTGCACGGCTGCATTTGAATTCATGTATTCATAGTCAGCTGTTGAAGCGACGCCAACGCCAAAGTTGAATGTTGACGGACCTTAAGAGCCGTTCAATATCCGGTTAACACAAATCGGAGGTAGAAGCTCCGGTTAAATGCAAAGACTGCATTATCGATCACGTGTTATATGCATGATGTCGAAATAGTCGATACTGTTCAACTTGGAGATAGTGATTGCCAGACATTGACCAAATGGGTCCTTTTCGCCATCTCTGGTTAACCCTAACCTCCAGTTAATCCGTGGGGCAGTGGCACAATCCGTAGAGCTGAATGATTGATGATGATGAAACGCTCAAGTTCTGATTTTTTATAAATCATAAAAGAACGAATTTCTCTTGACGGTGACGAAATTTGGAAAAATGTTTGGCACCTTTAACGTGGTCTTGAATGCTTGCCTCACCTGCATTAGCAAATTTCCGCATATCCTACAATGCGTTTCATGATCATTTATGCCATTTTGTATATGCATAATCTAAAGATAATTTAAGCCGGTTGTCGGAAGTGAAGCCATTCTAAAAGACTTACCCAATAAGGACTGAAAAAAGTGCTTCTTGCAAGCTTCCTAGAAAGGGGTTTCCTATTTACAATTTACGGGAATTACTTAAGAATATGTCTATATTATTCAGCAGTACAAATAGGATTCAATAAGCATTTTAAGTCTCAATAAAATATATCTGATCTGAACCATAAATATTTAAATTCCTTAAAGAATTATGATTTTTATGAACTAAAAGTAGCTTTAAAAGAACCTCTCCAATAGTCCTTCAGAAGTACGTCCTACAAAAGCGAAAGCTGTAGCTTTTCAATTTCTGCAACTTCGTACAAAAAAGGAAGGAGAAAGGAACGACTTTCAGAAAGACATTTTGGAAGAGGTTTTAACTCCGCAGCCGTGTACTTGTTTAGGAACTTGCACTTTTTTGGAATTTGCCTAAAGATACAAAATTAAACAGAAAGAAAAACAAGCCGTGCAAAACAGCTGATTGGCAGCTTAACTGCGTTCGTACTCATCTCGAGTTGAAAATTGACCGTTTATTCTGGTTGGCTTTACCTGTGTTGAATAGAATAAACGGGGCCTGCAATGGCAGGTAAAAATTGTTAAATCAGTTATATGTTTCAGTGAAGGTGTACTTGGCAACTCTGTGAGCGGAAATAAATTCAAAACAGAGAAGCACTCAGCGTCGAGAAGCACGTTGTTTCCGAGCGCACCGATTGGTTAAATTTTTAGCGTCGCGAGAGAGGAAATTTTATCTACCTCTCGGATACTTTAATAATGCATAACAAAGAATGATAGAATACTATTCTGCAGAAAGGCTGCACAGAATGTTTCAAGTATCAACATTTTATTAGTGGCGGCAATTTTCGTTATTGGTCACGTTATTTGTAAACGAAAACAGGTTTTCCAATTTATTTTGTACTTTGGGTATTGACGTATTGGCACCAAAAACCCAGTGCTCTGTGCCTGCACCAGCAAACTAAGCAAGCAACTACATATCATTTATTTATGCTTGCGCCCAGTGACTGGTTGGGTCGTGAGGTGGAGTGTGGGCAGTAGACGACGAAGCCAATGCTCGTACGAACGAGAGGAAAACGAACGGCGAAAACCAGCTGCCGGTTGCATGAAGCACTAACGGAAAGCGGCAAGAAGCCACAGCCAAAGCTAGAGACAACAATAGCGACAGCGGCAGCGTCAACGCCTGCATGAGTTCAGTGCTTCGCCAGTTGTTGTTCGGTGGCCACATCAGCTGGGACTCTCAGTTTGTGTGAAAGTTTTATTGCTGGTTTACTTAAGTGGGAAGCGAGTTTAAAAACTATTTACGAGTTTCCGCGGCGTTATTTTCTTACCATATCGACCTAAACGAAATCGTCTATATCCCGTGATTTAGTTTTTTCGTTCAAATAATTCTAATACGATTTGCGTTCGATCAGCTTAGGAGGACTTAGGACAAATAAATTTATCCCGCGTGAGTGTCATCTTCAGGGCGTGTAGTACAAGAAAGGAGTTGTGTAAGCGTATAGTTCTTATTGGATGCCGTGCTAAGTGCTAAAGCCTGTATATAGGTATGTATGTATGCATGTAAATACATGTATATCCATAAATGTGAGTGTGTTTGTTTTTTTAGTACATTAAAGTGTTCTGTGGTGTGCCGATCGTTTGTACTAAAACTGGTTGCAAGTGCTGCAAATTCTTGGCTAGTTGCAAGCATATAGACTACATAGTAGTCTGTCGTGTTGTTGGCGTTCCGGTTCCAGTTAAAGAACGAAAGTGAATACACGATTCATCAACAATGTGCCGCGTCATTGTTCATTGTCCACCAGCTTGTGGGCGTGTGGGACCTCATCCGATAGTCTTTCAGATGCTATCAGTAAATTCATAATTTCTCATTATAGTTAAAATTGAGAAAAAATACACAAATTAATATATCCCCTATTTTGTTGTGTAAAAATACGGCGTACAAAAATAAATTATTTCCGGTTTCATACACATGTACTTTGTAGTGTTTGACTTGTACGTGTGTATCTATACACTACACCGGTATAATCAGCAGTTTTAGTTTCGAATAATTTGCGAAAAGACAAGTGATATTTAGCGTCTAAACATCAAAAACTGGTCAAAATACAAACAAGAACAGCAAACGGCAACAAGTTTGTCTCGCCCCGTTTGTCGTTGGCACTCATTGCTTTGCGTTTCCAAGAATTGGCAGTTAATTTGAAAATTAAGAGGGGTGCCAAAACAAAAAAGTGTGTAAGCTGTGCTATAAAAAATTCAAAAACAAAACGAAAAGTTTCAATAAGTGTAAAAGCAAATGCTTAAAATATGTGCTGATAAAATGCAAATTAAAAAGCCGGTGGTGAGTGTGTGAATCATCTGTGGGAACGAGTTTCCAACCGTATATGGGAAACGCAGAAAAATATTGAAAGTCGACATTGTTGCATATACCACGTTTAAATCAGGTACGCATAGATACATATCGTCGTTTAAAGTGCAAACCCGCGTATCAAAAAAATGTAAAACCGCGTATCAAGATAATGCAAAAACGCGTATGTGAATTAAAGGGTGAACACACCAAAACTGCGACACTTACAAATTACTACCAGAAACAAACTAGAAGGCTTTGAAATTATTTTTTTTGTATTATATAACTTGGAAGTTTAGATGTTATTTAAATGTTAAAATATTAGTTCTTATTAGGTTCATTCCTTATCTTTTTGGACTAAAATCTGAAAAGTGTCAAAATGCCAGAGCATAAGCAAAATGCGCTCACTAAAAGAGAATAACAGAAAAAGTAAAGGAACGCAAAAAGCCAAATTTTTAGTCCAAAGAATGGCAACAACAAAGCTAACGTCAAATAAGAAGGGAAATGTATGTACAAAACACATTCACACAAGCACAAGCACAATAAACACTTATATATCAATTATTTTTTGCCTCCTTCCAATTTCAATTCACTTCTTTTACTTTTTAGATTATTCTCACTTTTTGCGTATTCTTTAATTTCCGTTAATTTAAATTTAGTTAAGTTTGACACTTTTCAGGATTTTGCCAGAAAAAATTCTTCTGACTAAATCTGACTACTTCGGACTGATGAGAGTCACTCTCACTGGGTGTTGCTCTCTCATTTTTGCTGTCATTTCCGAGTTAAGGAACGCTTTTTGGACTAAATCTGACTACTTCGGACTTTTTCTGACTCTTTCTGGGAGATAAGGAGCGCTCCTATTTACTCCATATGAAAGTGATCGGTATTTTCATCGCACACGCGCCATCATGTTCTGCACGACTGCATCATCGACTTTACGCGATGCCCACAACTACTTTGTTTTGCACTCTTCAATATTTTTTACTGTTTCACCTGTTTTCTTCAATATTCCTTTGACAATTGACGAATATTCCCCAATAGGACGTAGCTCTGGGCTATTGGGTGGATTGCAGTCGTGAGGTACAAAATTGATGTTATTTGCATTATACCACGGCAATGTGTCCTTGGCATAGTGTCAGCTTGCCATGTCCGCCTAGAACAGTGGCCTACTCCTTATCTGTTTATAAATGACAGAATACGCCTTTTGAGCCACTCATCCCGATAAACTTGATCATTAATTGTCCCGGATGGGAAAAAGGGCTGCTCTTACGGCCACAGGAACAAATAGCTTGCCAAACCATGTGGTTTTTTTGGAAATTTGGACTTCATTTTCAGCTTACAACTTTCAGGGGCATCTTGACGACTTGCAGCAGTATAAAAATCTTGACCTGCAATATATTTTGAATTTTTAAAGCAGTAGGTTTCGTAGTCCATAACAATGCAGTTGTATTTTTTAATTTAGAATTCATACAACTTCCGAATTCGGGATTTCGCTGTAACATTCTACTTTGCGCCTCGGTCTGGCGCTGTTTGACCTGTAGAACATCTCAATAGAGCTTTCCGCTTTACCTTTTGTACGTAACTACCAGGTCTTATTTGTACCGATTAAAACCCTACAAACTGTCGAATAGTGCAATCTTTAATTTTTAGCAATTTTACGTGTACTTAAGGCCGGATCATTTATAAACTCGTGCAAAATGGTTTGTCTCGTTTCTAAGTCGGTTGCCATTTTTAACTCAACTAGGAATCAAATTCAAATGAAATTTCTTCTACGTCCAACTAAGGTCATGGTCAACTTATGGTATTTAAATTTCAAAATATTGAAATCTTTTTGGGTAAGTTATAAGCTTTCCAAAGTGTCGCAGTTTTGGTGTGTTCACCCTTTATGTAAATTATTTTCTAGAGGGTAAAAACACTCATTTCAAAATGGTTCTTTTTATTATAAAATAATCGCATTTCTGGCTAGTATATTTCAGGACGAATGGATAAGGATTGAGCCAAGAGCTTGTGTGAGCAAATTCAATTTTTGGCAGCAAATGTTAGTTACGCGGTTTTGCAGAATGACGATACGCGGTTTTGTACTTTAAACGACGATATGTATGTACATACAAATATGTGCGTATGTATATACAACTAATAATTTTGTACATAACATTTTATTTGTGAATACCAAAGACATGAATATAGCTACATAAAGTTAAGCTAAAGTTAAGTAAAGCTTGTATAGGGTACAACTGCTAAAAAGGGTCCGGAAATGTCGGGAGGGATACCAATCGACACGTTTCGGTCCCCGTATTAACAATCCGGGCGGAAGGTTCATATTATTAACCATTGAAAAGTTATAAACAAAAAACTTTTGTTAAATTTCGTTGTTAGGTATGAGCAATTACCCGACAAAAATGCACTGAATCACCTGTTCTCAGTTTTTTACCACTAGCAAAATGTCTCCCGTTATTGTTTTATGTAAACAATATCATTTATTCACTGGCATTTTATATATATATATATGGGGTGGTCCATACCAAAACGGACGGCGTTCACACTTCATGTGTTTGATTTGTTTAAAATTTTTAGGGTTGATGTATAAACATAAATAATAAATAAATATGAAGGTAATTCTCTAGTATAGGGTACAACTGTTAAAAAAGTCCGGAAATGTCGGGAGGGTTACCAACCGACGCGTTTCATTTTAATAAAAAGCTAGTTTTAAGCTACTGCAAAATTGCGTTGATTTTTAATATTTTTTATGTTGACGGCTTTTTGAACTTTTTTCTTATGGAAGAAAATGCGCAAAAGCGTTTTCGAATTTAATGGTCTACAAAACTGCATATCTACTCAAAAAATTCTAAAAAATTAAATAAATTTGTAAATTTGTAATCTACTCAACTTCGGTGTAAAAAAAAATCATAAATCAAATTATTGTAGAGTGCACCCCATAATATTATATTTAAATTTTGTGCAATACTCAGAGCTTCCATTGTGATTTTTTTAAATTTTTTTGAGATGGAATTTTTTTAAAAACTATTTTTTGTTATCAAAAAATTTGTATGTGAAAAATTTTTCAAGAAAAAAAAATTTAAAATATTTTTTTTATAGAGAATTTTTATTTGTGTATGTGTGATTTTTTTTTAGTTTTTTCCATCCCCTGTTCTCGAGATATTTGGAACTATTAAATCGATTTGGTTTTGTTTTTGTGCTGTAAAATTTTTAAAAATGTATTAATCAAGCTCGTATTTCACATTTATTTATTATTTATCTTTATGCATCAACCCTAAAAATTTGAAACAAATCAAACACATGAAGGGGGTTCACACGTTTTGTTATGGAGCGCCCCATATATAAAAATGTTGTGTTCGTTTGTCACGGTCGTTAAAACTCGAGAACGGCTGAGCCGATTTGAATAAGTTATTTTATTTATTGTTCGCTATAATACCAGGATCAATGATATCACAAAAATTTTAGCGGTTGCCACCTATTTGAAAATTTTGAAACCCAATTATATTGATAAAATAAATGAATTATTACAATAGGGGTAAAAAATTAAAGTTGTTTAAGAAACACAACTGCTGGAAATATTTTGAAAGAGGGTTGCAACCTATTTGAAAATTTCAACTCAGTCAAATTGATTAAATAAATGAAACATTGCCATGTAGGTGTCAAGCTAAAGAGTTTTAAAAAGGCTTACAGCCGAAAATATGTTTGAGAAGGGTTGCCACCTGTTTGAAAATTTAACTAAATTATATTGATAAAATAAGTGAAATAGTACAATATGGGTATCAAATTAAAGAGGTTCAAGAAAGATAACTATTGGAAATATTTTTGAGGGGGTTGCCACCTATATGAAAATTCAGTTAAATTGATAAAATAAATGAAATATTGCCATGTGGTTGTCAAAGTAAAGATTTTTAAGAAGGCTTACAGTCGAAAATATATTAAAGTAGGGTTGCTACCTGTTAAAAAAAGTAGGGCAATTTAATTGATAAACTAAATGATGTTTTACAGTATAGATATTAAATTAAAGAGGATTAAGAAAGATAATTGCTGGAAATATCTTTGAGTAGCATTACCACCTCTTTGAAAAATTATACTCAGTTAAATTGATAAAGTAGATGAAATACTGCAATTTGGGTATCACACTTTAGATTTTCAAGAAGGCTTACAGCCGAAAATATGTTTGAGGAGGGTTGCCACCTGTTTGAAAATTTAACTCAACTTAATTGATCTGGGTATAAAACTAAAGAGGTTTAAGAAAGAAGACTTCAAAAAATACTTTTGGGGAGGGTTGCCACTTATTTGAAAATTTTAACTTAGTTAAATTGATAAAAAAAATGAAATATTAGAATGTGGGTATCAAACTAAAGCATTTGTAAAAGACTTACAGTCGAAAATATGTTTGAGAGGGTTGCCACCTGTTTGGAAATTTAACTCAATTAAATTGGTAAAATAAATGAAATGTTACAATATGGGTACCAAACTAAAGGCATTTGAGAAATCTTGATTTAGAAATATTTTCAATAGGATTATGCCCTATCTTAAAGTAAAGACTGCAAATATTGGAACTAAATGAAATATTACATAATTGGTTGCAAACGAAAGGTGTTACGGAAAGCTTTACTAGAGATTTTTTTTATGTTTCCACTTATCCAAAACCCGACAAGTTTAAATGAAGAAAGGATTTAAAAAATCTTATCAAGCGAATTGATCATATTATCAACGAAGAGTTGGTTTACAAATTTTGCAATGAAAAAAATAATAAAAAACTGCTGATACAAATGAAAAAATGCATTACAAAATTCTACATCGCAAAATTCTGCAAAATGTTAAAAAAATCTTCTCGATCAAAATTCTGTATTTTTTTAATTCTCCTTTTTTTAATTCTTCTTTTTCAAAATTCTGCTTTTGAAAGTTCCGCATTTTGAAATTCTGTCTCACAAAATTCTGCTTTTCGCACTTTCGTCTTCAAAATTCTGCTTTTGTGGTAGATAAAATATGACAAAATTTACCATATTCGCATCTTTGGCTGTGTGCCAATCGGTAACTTTTTCTCCGTGGTGAGACGGGTTGGAAAAATTTACTATGGTGTACGAATAAATTGAATTTTGCTGTGCCAAAAGCAAAGTAAAATTTTGACAATTGAAAAACCAAACAAACGCTCGTGTGAATGCTTTATTTTTGTGTTTGCGGAAATTATTAAAATTGATATCTACTTTATAACTTGCACGTAACGTATGCCTTTTTATGCTTTTTTCAGCTTTCATTTTGATATTGACTCTTTATTACCGCCAAACAATATTAGGTTTGTTCCACAAGCTACTCGAAGTCACTTCGAGTTGCACATACATACGCGTTCCACAAGTAAGTTTTAGAGTTTCTTTGATATACGCTCACAGTTTGAACTTTGCTCGAGTTTTTCTACAAGTAGAGTGTGGAACAAACCTATTATGTATGTATAAATATGTTTAGAAGCTGTCAAAATTTTACCTAGCCCCATGAGCTAGGTAAAATTCTGATGTTTGTACGAGAAATATTAAATGTTTGGTTTGATCCGTCAAAATTCCATCTTCCGACTTACATAAGTAATTTAGTTTTTAATAGTTTTTATAAGCTGGTTCTTTTTAATTTCTTGTTATCCTTTCTGGAAATTTGAGATTTTGCAAAAATAAGTTCTTGTAAATTCAATACAAGATTATAGAAACTGGGAATTGCTTCCTACAACAACAACTTTTTGCGGCGATGCCACCCTTCGCCACGGTTTTACGTTCTAGAAAAGGTCAAAAACTCAGGAGAATATTTCGCGTTATGATTATTTCCAGTAACAAAAGTTTTTTCAAACTAATTAAAAATACTGAAAATCAAAATTCTGTATTAAAATATAATGTAAACAATGTTAAATAGGACATGTCATTACTTTGAAAAAAGTGCGCACATTGTTTACATTATATTTTAAAACAGAATTTTGTAATTCAGTATTTTGATTTTCGCAAACGTCAAGCTGTGAAGTTCTACTTATATTGTGCCTTGATTGGTCTTTGTATTTTGCAAAGTTTATTGTGCTAATTTTGAGTAAAAGTTGCTATAAAAAGTGCCTACGAGCATCTTAGTGAGATAATAACCGAAGCTAAGTGAAAGTTTTGTGATTTTTGTGGTTTTAAATTTCACTAGCTTACATCTAATCTTGCCGAGTCATTTGTTGTTATCATTGTTGTTGGTATTCCTTTGTAGTTAACTGAGATCGTTTCTATTTTTGCACATTTCT
>NW_023458568.1:19967455-19987689 GCF_013731165.1 Rhagoletis pomonella | reverse complement strand
TGTTTAGATCCGATAATTGGATCGTGAAGAAATTAACGATAATCTTAAATTTTTCTATGAGAATTGAAGTCGGTTTTATTTTTTGCTTAAAAATTACTTGTTTATTATTTAACAAGAACTGGAATTCTAGCACAGAAATGAAAAGCTCTTTTCTTGATAAATTATCAATAGGGACACGATATCGAACAGAAAGTATCGATATGGTACTCATTTAACGTATCGCTTTAAAAATATCGGGTACCCATTCATATCGGAATAAAAAGAATCGATATTCCAAATATCGATACCGAAATCCAAAAAATTTATCTGAATATAGGTATCGTATATGGGCCGCTGTGGTGTAATGGTTAGAAGTGCGCAAAGCTTGAAAATGAAAAATAGCTTCCTATTAAAACAAAATCGCCGTTCAAAATCGACATAAAACTGTAGGAACCCCTTTTGTGCCTCAACATTAGTAGCCCGAGCAGAATGCAAACGACGAGCTACCGACCACAGCTGTCAAATTATTTTAACACGTACTTTTATGTATATAATTATTTTGGCGACGACCGGGCTTAGCGACGACTGTGGTTGTGGCCAGATTAGATCTATTTCTATTTTTCCAGCGATAGATAACGTTCTGCCTCTTCTTTTATGTCAAACTCATACAAATTTATCATGTCGCGGCCCGTTGAAAAAAATCATGTCGTCATCGACAAAGCGTTTATATAATGAAGGTAACAAATTGGAAGCTGTGACCCGTAGCTCGTACTTTTCAATGTGTGCAGAACTTAAGGCGCACGCGACAAATCCGAGGAGAATCTCGGTCAAACACTAACATATTGTGTAACAACACATAGAGATTGTGGTGTTGACTTAAAACATCGAAGTTGCGGGTTAAAATTCCACCACATGCAATCCTAACTATATTACAAATTTCGGCTCTTTAAAGCCCAATTTATATCGGGAAGAATTGTTAATAACATTATCCTTGTAATGTGAGTTTATGACATTCGATACGATACTAGGGTTCTGGTACTCGATTCTAAAAAATATCGTTTTAAAACTATCGAGTAGAAAATATTGGTATCGAATGCCAAAACTATCGATATGGTATCGTATCGTATCAAAATTCGTGTCCCTAATTATCAATAAGATTGAAAATGCTATTGACAAGCGTTTACAAATTGAAATTTCATATGCAAATTATAAATTTTGTATGTTAAAAAATTGTTTCTATCATTTAAATATTGCATGTGCCGGCATTTGAACCTGGGACACACAGAATTTATAGCCGACATCTCTACCTACTCGGCTACGACAGTCAAAAGCTTTTTACCTTCCTTTTATTAACTCGGGATGTAACTATGTAATATTGATGCGCCTAAATGATGCAGCGATTTCTATTCTCAAGTTACATACCTGATGACAGTACGAATGGCAATTATAATAGGGAGGTTTTAGTTTTTTAAACTACAATTTTATTATTTTTGCCTTTAAATTCAAATTTTTCATATGTGACAATGAAATTAGTTCCCCTCTTGTGGAAATCGTAGAGCTTTTTGTTTTATAAATATTGACACAGAATGCGATTGGAGATTTTACTTGATAAAAATCTTGATAAAATTTCTTTCTGGTTCTGTCTAACCAGGGTGTGGACAATTACCGGCTTTTAGCTTGAGGCGCTAAAGGGTTAAGTAGTATATCAAGCAACAAGTACTTCAACAAGTACTGCTAAAAGTCTTATAAGCAATAATTTTAGATTCCTCCAGCGAAAGTGAAGGCTCGGATGTAGAATCTGGAAACATTAAAAAATGTGAAATTAAAGCTCAATTGAAGGCATATATTAAAGAAAAACGAGCTCATCTCGGTGAAAATCCTCTCGATTTGTGGAAAACTAAACTAGAATACGGGTGCCTAAAGGGTAGTGAAGTGCAACGAGACGGCTGATCTTCGGATGTGATGCCTTTCCACCTCTCGCTATCAACCTCCTCCTTTTCCTTCACGTTGTTGGCACTGTTAACCTCAATCTGTTGGGGAACAGATAAAGGAAGGTGAAACATCTCCCCTGGCTTGACCCTGCTTTCGTCCACGGACTACCCCAATTTTCACAACATTTTTGATTTTGTTCGCCTTGAGTTGATGGTTGCGGCATTCTGTTACCAGAGTATGTAGGGGGGACACACTACAGAAATGGCTTTCGGGCTAATGTCGTGACCGCATCCGTCCCTCGAAGTACGTGCCGATCTCGGCGCCGTTAAGTTGGTGGTTGTAGGTAACGGTTGACACGCCATCCCGTTTTTTGCACTGGATCTGGCTCTGACCCCTTGCCCCATAAGTGTAAGGGGTCAACCCACCGCATGGCCTCCCTGTTTTCATAGGTACCCATGGGATCCCATAGTGACTGCAACGCCCGAGTGAGGATAGCGGCTTCGAGTGGGGACCCTTTTAGGATGGATGAGCCGATTACTTTAAAACTAAAAAAAAAACCAAAAAAAACACTTCGCCTTCCCCAGCTCGGGGAAAGACAGCGCAGGTGCAAGCGCCTAATGTGCCTTCCAGCCCTATGGAGGGCATTTCCGGGGCGGCTCTGGGGGAAACTTCAGGTCGCTCCGTGATAACGGGCGTTCTGGTGGCTCCCAAGAACAGCAAGGCTGCAGAGACTATGCTGGAAACGGCAGGTCAATCTATGGCCCCTGGGTCTGGGTGCCCATCAAACGCTGGAACGGCTACGAAGCCTTTTCTCAAGTGGGCAGGGGTCTCACGACCTGGCTAAAATGGGAAAAGTCGACAAGCGGCCACAAAAATTAACACTGGGGGAGCCGCCGCTGAAAATCGGAAGGCGATCAAAACTCTAAAAAAATATGAAGGGGTGAGGTTGGACACGCTTCCTCAGAGTGCGAGGAAGGCGGTAGCGAGGGCGAAAGCCCTACTACCAAACTTCCAGACCACAGCTGGGTTTCGGTGCAAAAACCAAACAAAAAGGCGTACGTCGGTGGAGGAACAACAGCCTCCACCTAAGAAAATCCGGACGCACTCCGGGGCAGCTAGACCTAGCTTTGCTGAAGTTGCTAGGGACAGGATACTTATTGGGGTTCTTAACCGCGGCAACTAACTCGGCTCCATCCCTCGGGACATCTTGTTGGATAACCCTGGAACCCCTCCCGCGTGCAGAGATGCCAGCTGGTACCAGGCCCACATCAAGGTGGTGGCTTGTGATGATGCGAGGTCGGTGGCGCTGTATAAGGCCGCCTTAGGAAAGGTGGGACGCTGTCTACACCGGAGCAAATCTGGAGGTGGTGGATTGGAAAGATATTCCAGTCCGGCCTAGGGCCAGGGCGTGGCTGCCGGTCACGCCATCATCGCCGCATCGCATCCCTAGGATGCTGCAAATTATGAATCCGGGTCTTCCAACGAGCGAAGACCCGGATGGGCCGGTGAGACAAGTGGTCCTTTCTCTAAACAGGGACTCGATAGAGCTTATGGAGAGGTGACAGGGCCGGGTCTTCTACGGCCTCGACGAGGTGACCCTAAAGGTCTATCACGGGGATGCGCAGCGCCCCTCTGGTGCGAGTGCCTTAGTGGGCGTGGACATTGAAACGCCTGAACCGGATGGGGATGTGACCTGTGCGCGGTAGGTTTTAAGCTTCTGAGGGCGTAAAATAAAGGTAAAATTAGAACCTGTGTAATGGAAAAGTCGGATTTAAATATCTTTCTTTTATCTTATTATAGCGATGGTGACATCACCAGTACCATACTGGAGTACCACGTGTCGATCATGCTGGCCTCCGTTTACATGCCCTATGACGCTGAAGATCCTCCGCAATACTTGTTGCGCAGACTGGTGGACAAACACACCACAGGTTTCGTTCTGATCAGAGGCGATGCTAACGCTGACCATGCACAGTGGGGAAGCTCGAACATCAATAGCCGCTGTGAGTCTCTTTTTAGCTACCTTTTAACAACTAATATCGTGATATGTAACAGGGGTTAAGAGCCTACCTTTGTTGTGAAAAACCGTGAGGAGATCATGGTTGGTTGGTTGGTTTAAGTGGATTGTCACTCAGGTGACAAGCAATTAGCAAGTTTGCCATTTTGAACCCACAACTCGTGCAACCTACAGCCATTTGGAGGCTTTAATAAATTTCAGTACGTCATACAGAGAGAGGCAGCTGCACTCTGAAATATTCTGCAGGAATGGTTTGCCGAGTGTATTTAGCCTCATCCTTGCGAGGGCTGGACACTCGCACAGCAAGTGCTCGACTGTCTCTTTTGAGCCCGGGTCATCGAAGCTGCGACAGAACCTGTTGAAGGGCAGTCCTATCCTTTCGGCATGTACCCCAACGGGCCAGTGCCCTGTGCACACTGCAGTAAGTTTGTAGGCATTTGTTTTGCTCATTCCTAAGAGAGCTTTGGTTTTGAGTGGGTCGTAGGACACCCAGAACTGCCGGGCAATTCTGTAGGATCCTGTGCAGTTCCACCTCTGCCTGGCCTTCGAATGATAAAATTCGGTAATTTTTGTCTTAATCTCCCTGAGCGAGGCGCCCATGTCCACCGCGTGGGACATATCCAGTGCGGAGCCGCTCCTTGCTAGTTCGTCCGCTGCCTCGTTTCCGTAGATGCCCCTATGTTCCGGGACCCATATTAGGGTAATTTCATATTGATCAGAGATATAGGCCAGCTCTCTCCTACATTCATCCACTAGCTGAGATCTAACAGAGTTAGAGGAAAGTGCCTGAATAGCCGCTTGGCTATCCGAGAGGATGTTCACTTGCGTTCTCGCGGGTACATTGTCTTTGATGTACCTTACTGCCTCCTTAATAGCAAACGTTTCGGCCTGGAAGACGCTTGCATAGTCTGGTAGACGGAAGGATAATTTTAGGTTATATTGCTCAATGAAGACCACAGCACCAACCCCGCATTCCATCTTTGACCCATCCGTAAAGACAGTTAAGCCCTGCAAGTACCCGAAATCTTCCTGATTCCAGTCACTGCGGCTTGGGAATTTCGTGCGGGGTTTGTGGTGAACCCAGGTCTTCGACAGAATATAGTCAGTGGGCAGCACTTTAATTTCAGACGGTAGTGCGTCTAGGATGGAACCGTGCCCGAACGGTCTTTTCTTCCAGAGCCCCAGGGCACGCAGTCTGATGGCGCTGTTAGCAGCTGAATTCTCGATGAAGATATCTATAGGTAATAAGTCAAGAAGGACGTTCAAAATGTCCTTCGGACAGGATCTCATTGCGCCTGTTACGCTAGAGGCTGCTGACCTTTGAATTCCGCCTAGCTTTTTAACTACGTAATCCTTAGTAAGGGCTGGCCACCAGACCAGCGCCCCATAAGAGATTATTTGTCGGACTATAGCTGTGTACATCCAGTGCACAATTCTTGGTTTCAAACCCCATCTGATGCCCAACATTCTCTTGGCCGCATAGAGAGCCACCGTGGCCTTCCTAGCACGCTCCTCAATGTTTGGTTTCCAGTTAAGTTTGGGATCCAAAATAACTCCAAGGTATTTCACCTTCATTGACAGATCCACTTCCGTTCCTCGGAACCTTGGTTTATTAAAATTTGGTAATTTTGTTTTATTTGTGAAAAGCATAAGGTCAGTTTTCTCCGGGTTTACGCTAAGAGAACAGCTTATGGGCCAGGAATCTACTATATTTAAAGTCCTTTCCATAATTTCACTTGTGACCGAAGGAAACTGACCCGATACCAGTATCGCTACATCATCGGCGTAAGCCACCGCTTTGATTCTCTGAGAGTCCAGCTTTACCAGTAGTTTGTTTAAGACCATGAGCCATATTAACGGTGATAGCACTCCTCCCTGTGGGGTGCCTCTCACTGCATATACGGCCCTGCTTTGGTACCCCAGTTCGGCATGTATTACCCTGCTCCTTAGCAGAGACACTATCCAAGCCCGGACACAGTGATCAATCCCTGTTTCCATAAGTGCCTTATGGATGGAATCTACACTGACATTATTGAAGGCCCCCTCGATGTCTATAAAGGACGCCATTGTAAATTGTTTATAGTAGAGCGAACTCTCAATTGTACGTACCACTTCATGTAGGGCAGTCTCCGTTGACTTCCCTTTCAAGTACGCATGTTGAGAGCATGATAAATTGGACGTCTTGTCCCTAACATACAGATCCAACAGCCTCTCAAACGTCTTGAGCACGAAGGAAATTAGGCTTATTGGTCGGAAATCTTTAGCATTGTCATGACCCCGTTTTCCCGCCTTAGGAATAAAAATTACCTTAATCTTCCTCCAGCTTAACGGAACGTGGTTCAGTATTAGGTACCCTCTAAAAATTGTTTCTAGGAGTGGAATGACCATCTCAGAAGCTTTCTGAAGCATGACTGGTAGTATTCCGTCCATACCCGGTGATTTATAGGGTGAGAAGCTGAAGATAGCAAATTTTATCTTTTCCCTCTAGTAGCTCCTCTAAGAGGTCTTCGGAGAGGGTTGGTATATGGTCTGGGGCACCGGTTTCCACTACATCGATTTTGCACCCTGGAAAATGTGTATTCAGAAGGATATCCAGCGACTCCCCAGCCGACTCGGTCCATGAACCATCTGACCTTTTTATATATGTAGGCTGTGAGTGCCCTTTGACAAGGATTTTGCTTAATCTCGCAGATTCCTTGGTATCCTCGATGGATTCGCAGAATTCCCTCCAGGACGCCTCCTTGGCGTCCCGTATCGCTTTTTTGTATTTCTTTAGGTTCTCTCTGTATAGGTCCCATACCTTAATCCTGTAGCATTCGTTGAAGGATTTTCTTACTTGCTTCCGTAGCGCTGTAAGGTTCTCATTCCACCAAGGGGTGCGCGCTTTCTTGCCATACCTCAGCGGACAAGCTTTCGTAAGGGCCTTTCCGAAGGCCTTATTCAGGCTGTCAGCTTTGGCGTCCAGCTCGCCTCTTCTAGGAATGTCTTCAACTGGTAGTTTCTTCAATTCTTTTCCAATAACCTTTTGAAATAAGTCCCAATCTGTTTTACGAGGGTTTCTAAAGTGAGTAGGCGTATCCGCCGCAATATTTAGCTCAAAGAGTATTCGACGGTGGTCCGAGAGGGTCTCTTCGTCGGATACTCTCCATTTATTGACCTTTAGGCTCCCCTCGGTCAGCAGAGTTAGGTCTAGGACCTCTTCCCAACCGCAAAAATCAGAGGTACTAGGAAATATGAAGGTGGGAGTACTACCTCTATTACAAATCCTAAACGTAGAATCAATAATAAATTGAAATAGCGACTCACCTCTTTCGTTGGTTTCCGAGCTGCCCCATAATGTATGCCGTGAATTGGCATCGCAGCCGAGCAACAGTGGACTAGCTCCTGCTAGCCTTTGTAAAGTGACGACTTCCTGTGGCGGACACGGCCTGTCGTGCGCCATGTATACGGATGATATAAGACAGCTTTGTTTATTCATCAACTCCAAGTTGACGACTGTAGTATCCGGTGAGCTGAAATTGGAACATAAGAAAGCTTTAATACGTTTTTTAACCAATACACACGCGCGGGGTTTACCTGATATACTAGTGTAGAAGAGGTTATAGCGGGCGTCAGTGAGTCCCTTAACCTCTAGGTCCCTTACCCAAGGTTCCTGTATCAACGAGATGTCGATGTCTTCCTCCCTTAGGAAGACCAGGAACTTGTCCGAGGCAGCCTTAGAGTGCCTAAGATTTGCCTGGACCACCTTCATCGACTTTCTCGGCATTGTTAACTGGCCCTGTGCCTGCCAGCACCTGGTTGGCATCTTCAGCGACCTCTTCGTCCGCGGTAACCTTGAGGTTCATATCGCCCAACATCTGGTTGGCAGCGTCGATATCAGCCTCTGGAATCGGCTCATGGGAGCGGAATATTTTTAGTTTCGCTGTTCTCACCCCGAAGAGCAGCTTGTTGTCCATTTTTTGCAATGGCCCAATACTTTCTTCGTTAAGCCTCAGAAGGTACGAAGAACTCTGCGCGCCCTCTAGAGGCTTTTCTGCACGAATGACTACCCAGTCACTCATGGGTATTTCTAGATTCTGCCGTTGCAGGAAGCGGATCAACTTGTCGCTATCCATAGCCATCTTCGGCAGCCAAATGCGGGCCCTGGGTTTCCTAGGTACCTCCTCGGCAGGGATTAGTTTAAACTTCAAACCCTCCCAGGCGTTGCCGAGCTCGGCTACGCACTTGCCGGGAATTCCCTAGAGAACTCATCTCTACATTTGAAAATCCGGCAACCCCTCAGGGACTCACTGGAGTCAAATCCTGGAATAGGGTTGTCCGGATTTTCAAACAGGTAGTGGCCCACCCGTTCAGAGAGTTTTGACTCGATCTCGACCCACCTCTCCTGAACGGGCTTACCGCTGCCTGTGGCTTCGTCGACAAGCGCGACCTGAAGGTGATCCCTGGCCACCTCACAGTACCGTCGTTTCGCCAACGTTTCTTCTTGCTGGGGCGTGCTTTTTGTGTCCGCCCTTTTTCCAGCTGGTTCTGTTGTAGACTCCTCCTTAGGTCTACTTCGTTTGACTGCCACAGGCTTCTTGGTTGGTTTTGAAGTAAGGTACCTCCTCTACTCCTCCACCACTTCATTGCACCTGCGACTGTCTTCTTCATCCTTGGGGTGTACAGTACCGGCCGCTTCATTCTTGGCAATCTTGTCAAGAATGAAGACAGCCCTGTTGTACCTCGACCTGAGCGCCACCCCCGAGGACTTGGTTTTCCTCCTTTCTTGCTTTGGAGTGCTCCCTGGAGCACTCAACGCTGCCTTTGAGGAAGATGGGGTATTGTCGGGATCGATAGGCTTAGCGCTCACCGGTATTGTTGTCGAAGAGCGTGCAGAGTCCTGACTGGAAGCGAGGAGCATGTCCTCCTCTGCGCTCAGGATGTCTTCCGAGACATCTCTCCTCTCTTCGAATTTTGTGTTTGTGTTTTGTTTTTTGTTTTTATTATTGTTTTTGTTCATTGTTTTTTGTTCCCACGAGTATGCTCGGAAGGGGTGGTCCACCCCGGCAGAGCCGGCATACCGTGGTAAGGCACTTATACAACCGATCTTACCCGGGCATCGGAGGGGACCGTTAGCGACCAGTTCTTTAAGCACTACTGGCCATTCATCCATCGGCACGGGTACCTCAACACCACTGGCTTAAAGTGCTTTCCAGAGGAGGGAAAGGGGGAGAGTGGTCGGCAATATATAGGTGTGATGATAGGTAAGTGGGGGGGGGGGCGGTTAAAGGAATCGGTTGGGTTGGGGGAACGTCGGTGCGGGCGTCTGCGCATGGGAGCTGCTGCCCACGGCCGCCACACGAACTACGGGTGAGCAGCCGCAGACTCCAGTCCTATACCCAGTTCCCCTCTTGGTTCATGGTGCTGTGCCCGGCACACCAGTATGACTGACATAGCATCACTTATGCCCCATCCCCAGCGGCAAGGAGGCCGACATGATGAGGGAGGAGATCATAGACCTTACGCTATGTAACGACAACCTTTTTGATATGGTTAAAAGCCGGAGAGTTCTTAACGAGCACTCTTTTTCCGACCATAGGTATATTAAGACGATTCTGGGCTTTTCTCTAACTGCTCCGCAGGTTCGAAAGAACATAAGGAATATAGATAGGGAAATCTACAAAGACGCTCTGGAACGTAAGTTACCATATCCGGCACCTAGTGAGCCCAGCACCACTGGTGAGTTGGAGAACATGGTTACCTCTTTTATTCGGATTTGCTCAGAGGCCTTGGCTAAGGCTTGTCCTGACCCTAGACCTAGGGGAAAGCGAAAACCCCACTGGTGGTCTCGAGAGTTGGACGCTCGGCGGAAAGCCAGGAGGGTGCAGTTCAACAAGGCAAGAAGGCTGATTCACAAATCTGAGTGGCAAAGATATAAGCAGTTTTTGCGTGAGTACAAGAAGGCTTTGCTGGAGGCCAATAGGTCTTCCTGGAGGAATTTCTGCAGTAGTGTCGAGGGTAATTCCGAGACTTCTAGGTTAAAAAAAATACTGTCGAGATCCTCGAACCAGATCGGGTTTCTGCAGAAACAAGATGGTTCCTGGACGGGAATGGAAACGGTAGAAGTGCTCTTGGACACACATTTCCCAGGGAGTTCGCAAACAGGGGGCGCTTTACACCTTCCTTCGGGCAGGGTAGTAAACAAGCCTATCACATGGGAGAGCCATACAAAGCTTTAAGCCCTATTACGCGGCGGGGCCGGTTGGGATTATTCCCGCACAACTGGCTGCGACGCTTGAAACCTCTGTAAGTTGCCTTATGAACATGGGCATGTTTTAAAGTAGACTACATACCGACAGCATGGAGATCTGTCTCCGGGGTGTTTATTTCTTAAGCCAGTAAGGCCTCACACTCAAATCCAAAGAATCTCAGACCTATTAGCCTCTTTTCCTTCTTTTCCTTTGTTCTTAAAACCGTAGAAAGGATAGTTAGTAACTACCTATCTTACACAATCGATAGTCGACTACTGTCTAACGATCAACATGCCTGTATGAAGGGCAAGTCCACGGAGACAGCGCTACATTGCCTGGCCATTAATACAGGCCTTGAGGGGACTGGAGGTAGACAATTCTCTGGTGGAGTTTAAAAGGCAATGCTATTGTGCAGGGTGATCACGGCAAACGTCAGCGAGAACTCGGCTTCAAGATACGTGACAAGGAGCACACCACAGGGTGGCGTACTCTCGCCCCTGCTTTGGAACTTATCCGTGAACTCTCTCTTGCGAGAGACGAAATGGGGAGCCGCCAAGGTTGTTGCTTATGCGAATGACGTTGCCATCGCGTATAGGGGGTCGTTCCCGCAAACTCTGTGGGAATTGATGCAGATAGTGGTGTTCCGATACCACCACGTATTCGATACCTGTACTCTTTAAAAATATTGAAGAAAAGTATCGATGCTACAAATATATCGGAGAGAGGTACTCGATACTTACTCATATCGAACTCTTTGTAAATACTCATGCCATGTGAAGAAAAACAGAATCAGTTCGAATACTCTCCGACTTAAACTTACCGAAAAAGGAGCCACAAGTTTGTTCGAGTACTTTCGGCGAAAACCTACTGAAAGAGAAGTCGTAGATCTTGCAAAATTTTAATGTTTGACTAGTGCGGGAATGCAGCAATTTACGCTTTCTTTATTAGCCAACTTAACGTGTTGCCAAAACCACAACATGATTCATATATTGTCAGAACCGAATTTCAGAATTTTTGGAAAAGCAAGTAATACTTTACCCGCGTACTCGATACCCACCTAAGTACTTTCGGGAAGGATTCGAGCACAAAAAGTACTCAGTACTTGAAGAAAGTATCGATTACACAGGTCAACAACGTTTTGTTCTAGGAAAGTGTAGGGTCATTTTCGAAGTAATTTTTTGCGTAGAATCCGAATCCGGGGTTTAAATTGCTCTATCACGTCAGGATTTTGAGATATCCTAACCTAAAAGTGCAAAAACGCTGTTTTTGCCCATTTTTGAGGTTATGTAGCTACGCAGATTTTGCTAAAAAAGTAAACGTGGTATTTTAAAGTATAAGTCTTCCTCTTTTAAATGCCGTTGAGTTTGCTTAAATATCTTTATTTTTCACTGAGATATCGCATTTTGAAGTTTCCATGTTTGTGAATTTTTCGATATTCGAAAATCCATTGAGATAACATGAGACGTGATACGGTCGATTACATTCACAAACATGGAGACTTCAAAATGCGATATCTCAGTGAAAAATTAAGATATTTGAGCAAACTCAACGGCATTTAAAAGAGGAAGACTTATACTTTAAAATACCACGTCTACTTTTTTATGAAGAGCAAAATCTTCGTAGCTACATAACCTCAAAAATTGGCAAAAACAGCGTTTTTTGCACTTTTAGGTTAGGATATCTCAAAGTCCTGACGTGATAGAGCAATTTAAACCCCGGATTCGGATTCTACGCAAAAAATTACTTCGGAAATGACACTACACTTTTATAGAACATTCCGAACCCATTTTTTTGCAGACCTGTGTTATTTACTTGTAGTTACTCGTATCGGAACAACACTAGATGCAGACAGCACTTCGCGTTGTATCGAGATGGTCCACTCGCAGTGGTCTCTGCGTCAGTTCAGAGAAAGTGGAACTTGTTCTCTTTACGAGATGATACGGGAGACTTTTAAGCTTTAGGAATAAAGCAAAATTCTTAGGGGTCATTCTCGTCAAAAAACTGAGCTGGAAGGAGAACACAATCCAGAGTTATGAAAAGGCCTCGGTGACCTTATTTTCGTTCGGTAGTTAGACCGATTCTCCTTTATGGAATTATAGTATGGTGGATCAAGGCCTAAAATCTTAATATACTCAGCAAATGGTATTTTTGGATCCTCCACCACCAGATTTAGTGGGTCAGCAGATGGCATCTCTTTCTGCACTTCGGTTAAGAGAGACAGGGAAATTGGAATCGGGATCGCTGGGTCACTCCTGCATTTTGAAGAAATATAGCTTTCTTCTGGGCTGTACAGACCGTTGTGTAGAAACTCTGGTTCCGGATAGAAACTTCGTCATGAAAATTCCAAGCAGGGAGGAATGGCAAGAAAACTACTATACTCCACCCGGTAGTATAATAATTTTCACATACGGTTAAAAAATGAGCGGCGGAGTGGAAGGGGGTTATTTTCCCGAAGCCCTGCCTTGAGCCGTTCGTTTCGACTACCGGACTGCTGTAGTGTAACGAACTTCATACTTATTTAAAAAGTAAGGAGGTGTTAATCTTTAGTGACAGGCAGGGAGTAATTAAAGCGGTGAGAGGCGTTACAATTAAATCATAAATTGTGCTGGACTGCCGCCGATCTCTGCAAGCGATGGCTAAGCAGAACATTCTAAACCTCATTTGGGTTCCCGGTCATAGGGGCATTGAGGGTAACTGTATGGCGGACGAACATGCGAGGGGGAGTACGGCCAAGCAGATTCTTCCGAATAAAAAACGCATTAGTATGCACTTCGCTACTTAGAAGCTGCTTTTAAGTGAATTTATCTATGCTCGCGCGAGCGAGAGATGGATGCAAACTACGACCTGTCGAATTTCTAGGCAAACTTGGTCTAGGTGGAATCGAATAGGTCTCGAAGCTTATACTCTCTAAAGAGCGAGGATATATCTCATACAATCAGTGTTCTAACGGGTCACCGCCTTATAGGCAGACATGCAGAACGACTCGGAGTGTCTTACCATAGATGCTGCAGAAGTTGCAAGAATTATGAGGAGGAGAACACAGTTCTTCTCCTTCTCTGTAAATCCCCGGCATTATCGAGAAGCAGACTGCGCTTTGTGGGGTCTCCTTTCTTTAATGACCTTGAGAAATTCGTCAAGGACTCAAAATGGTTTAGCAAGGGGGAGTGAAAAATCTTAGTCGTGGTGTCGCAACGGGTCTTCATTTCATGGCCTATGTGTGTCCCTGCGCAGCAGTGGCAGCCACATCTACCTACCTACCTAAACTAAAATACGACAATTTGACAGATCTGGCCCGAAAATATTTGAGCGCTCCACCCGCCAGCGTTCCAAGTGAGCAATTGTTCAGTGCAGCTGGCCTTATATACGAGCCTCTAAGAAATCGCCTCATGGAAGAAAAGGCAGCAAAATTACTTTTTTTTTAATATATGTAATATGCCCCTCTTGAACTTTGACTACTAGATTAAAATACTAGTACATAGTAATACATCCCTAGTCTGGACATACAACATTGCGAGTTGATAAAAGCGTTGTAATAACATGTGTCTCGCGACTTTGACTTGGCAATGATTGCCAGCCCAAATACTATGGCAATGTCACAATTTTGTCGCAAGAAAATTTCTATACAAAAGTAATCAGTTGTGTCGCAAGGTGGTAAATTTTGCGACAAATGCGACATTTGCAACAACTTTGCGATGTTTCATGAATCCCCCTAATGTGTTAAGTCATATTTATCGTATGTATTTTTGTATAAAGTAACAAGTTATTTTTAAGCAAAAACCAAAACCGACATCAATTCTCATAAAAAATTTAAGAGTACCGTTAATTTCTTCATGATCCACTGATCGTATCTAAACCAAATTAGTTTCGGACCACCTCTGAGGTACCAACTTTCCTTTAAAAAAAGAATTATAGAAATCGGTTAACGTGGTTTAAAGTTATGTGGTAAAATACATAAAAAAAATATTCCGACGAATTGATAACCTCCTCCTTTTTTTGGAAGTTGGTTAAAAAAGTATAATAAAAAGAATTTAACGTTTTTTTCGCTGAAATTACGATTTTTTTTGGGCAAATTGACGATTTTTCAGTGAAATATTTCGGCAACGCTGATCATGGCGGGGGCAGCGCTCGTATGTGCGCTCATAGAAAAGATCTTTGGAAGTCTCGTCCTTCTCTTCCGTCGGGGCATGGGCGCAGATGAGCGAGATGTTGAAGAATCTCGCTTTGATGCGGATTGTGGCTCTAGTCTCTATCCAACCACAAATCCAACACCAAATTTGCGCTCCTTTACATGGCAGCTGACGGTGATATATAGCATTCTGTGAAAAAATATGTATAGTGGTCAGTGATCGGACTTAAAAAAAAATTTGTGTGGTTGAATCTGGAAAAAAATATGGTAGATTTTAAAAAAATGTGGTAGATCCAGTGTACGAAAATAAACTATATTGTACGTTACTATTTCGTTTCGTTTATTACTTCAACAGTTCGGTACCATACGAAAACAAACGGCTGAGTTCACTTTGGCGATAGTACACTACAGTAGTTTAGTAGTTACAGACGAAACAACAAACGAAATGAATCGTGCAGAGAAAAATATATGTATGTATGTACATATATCAGGGTTCAGAAAAATTCGTTTTCAAATGATTAAAATTAATTAATTTCATTTGTATTTGCTATCTGTGAACGAACTTTATAACAACCATTTGTTTTCATTGCCTGGTGACGATGTTTTCTTATTTTGTTTTCATTCGGAAGAATGTATTTTTAACCGACTTCCTTATATTGTTTTCATTCGTTATATACGAATGAATATGAACTGACTCATTCGCTCTCTGCCGCAAATATTTGCCCGAATTTATCACTATTTAGCGATGTATGTATGTAAACATAAGTTGAAGAAAATTTATTTATTTTAATTCTCTTGTTTTCAAAGCACAGTATTATAAATTGAAATTATTTCAAACATCTACATATTTACATAAGTATAGGGCGAGTTCCAAGTTGCATGCTGCTTTGTATTTGTATACATTTTGCAGCAATATAAAACAAAATGCAACTATAACTCTCCCATAATTATGTACACTAGATAACAAATTTTCCAAAAAGTTCTGAGCTCTGGAATTTGACCATCATTTCATATTTAAAAATTTCCGCTGAGCCCAAGTATGAAGTCAGATAATAAGATAGTAGAACAGTTTTCGAGATATAGCCAACTTTCAAAATAACGTCTACGAAAATGCACTTCTCCGTATGAAAGCAAAATACTATTTTGAAAATAGCTGAGCATAGATCAACAAATGTTCCTTTTGACGTTAACTCGCATATTGCGAATGAATAGAAGAAAGAATGAATTTGAATCATTTGCGAACGAATTGTTGTTTTTTGTGTTGAATATCTCGTAGTTATATGACAGACATTTTTAATTTGTTCGTATTTTTATTTGCTCAAAGTGGTTGCGCTTGTGCTCTCTAGCTCGAATGATAAAAAGAATTTTTTATAATCGAGAATTTTAAAAAGCGTTCAAATGGAACCAAATGTTTGCTGTAAAGAAATATTTGTGAATACAATTAATATTTTAAATATTCTCCGTACCCTGACATATATGCAATAACTAAATAAAAAACGAATGGCTGCATTGAATAAAAAAAATAAAAATGTTTTTTAATTGAATTGGATATGAAAATTTACAGAAAAAAATATTTTTCACGTAATTGAAACGTTCGCATACATATAAAACGTACCCTATGGTACAATTGTCACAAACGAAAAGCAATTTCTGACCAAGGCGAATTAACCACCTTATAGTGTTACTAGCTCAGCTGATTTTGTGTATGCGTTTCGCACCACGGCTTCTGATATCAAATTGAAAAATTTTGTTTGAATTTCTACACACACTCTTACAGATTTTGACAGTTTATGCCGCCAAAGCAAAACCAAAATACATGTAAATTTTTCTTTTTGTACTCCTGCTATCACCTTATATTAATTCGCCTTGTTTCTGACTATGTACAAAACTGTACAAAACCACAAATGATATGATGATCGATGAGCAAATGGAAATTGTTTTGTACAGTTTATTTTCGTACCCTGGGTAGATCTGAGGTTTTGGATCAAACTTTGTACAAAAATTAAAAAAATTCTGAACGGCTTCACCTAAATTGCAAACATTTTAATTAAAATCTAAAAAAAATTTATTTTAGTATAACAGAGTGCAAGATTCAAGTTACTAAAAATTGCGTTGAGTTTTGGCAATTTTTTTCCATGACAGTGTAAAGCAGTTCCTTCCATATCAAGATATTTTTCGAACATATTTTGAAAGATTTCTGCAACCTTGCGGAGTGCTGCCAGCTTTTCTTTTTATCACATCACGATGTAGCGAATAAATGTGGCACGTTCCAGAAACCGCTACTTGCGATTTGCCGATTTTGACACTTCTCAAGTAAAAGTAAACAACGCTTTAGAAACTTTAGATGCACCGAACTGTGCTAATACTTTCACAAAAATCGCCGTTTTTTAAATTTTTGCTATTAATTCTTTTTATAAATCATATATTTTGCAATTTAACACAATAAAACCACGTTTCCTGTCGAAAAATTGAATATTGAGAAAATTTACTATTAGACAGTTTATTTCATCCTCCCATTCTGCCTGTTATTGGTGTTTAGTGTTGGACAATTTTTGCTCTTAAAATCAAGAAAATTATGTCGACCAAAAATAAAACTACTCAAAAACGCGAATATATGGTAGATTTCAGACCTTGTGTGGTAAATACTCAACAAAGTGGCAGATCTACCACAATGTGGTTGAAGTCCGTTCACTGATAGTGGTATTCACCAAAGTGGCAAGTGGCCTAGCGCTCTGGTGAAAGAGCAGATGAGCTCAAGCAACGACTGTTGACAACAGGTTGGTGAATACCACTTATGTAAGTTAACTACATACATGTGTGTAACTGTGCCTTAGACGGTCCCAAGCCCGATTTGAGAAAACAGGAGGGAAGTCAGGGGGCTTTGGCATTTCCAGGGTACGGACTTTACAATCCCGGCTACCCCAGTCAAAGGCTACCAATCCTGAGTCGGTAGGAGGCTCAAGAGTCTTCGGCTTTCGAAAGTCATACCAAAGACTTTAAATAAGGTACCGCGGGCGCACAGATGCCCCTGGAGTGTGTTCGTTGGCTAGATAAGCAAAACCAGTTAGATGAACTAGGCTGAAAGACAAGCTAGATGCACGTGTAACATCGTATAGCTGGTTAGATTTGCAAAATGTGGCTTGTCAAGGAACTCGAGCGGGTGTAGAAAACCGGAAAAGGAGCAACAATCCATGCCTATTGTGTACCCGGGCTGGAAAGTGCTCCCCAGTAAGGCTAGTAAGGCCTGCGAGATTGGTGAGACGAGCAGTGTGAATGAGGTGAGTCAAGCGACTCGAACGGGGGTTGAGGGTCGATTTTCAATCCGGGAGAGGGACAAGCCTGGCCTTAACACAAAACGGAGGTCGAAGTTCCGGTTAAATGCAACGACTGCTTTATCGATTACATTTTATAAATATGCATGATGTCGAAGTCGCCGATTGATGTTTAACTGGGAGGTAGTGATATCCAGACAATGAACAACCGGCCCTAAAGCCCCATCTACATGGAATTTTCGCGTTGGCTTTGGCGTTGGCGTTGGTTAGACAGAACGCGCGTTAAAAATATGCTACAATGAATGCTTGGAATCGAATGCCTTTCTCACTAAATAAGCATAGTTATGACAGATAAATTAATATTTCATATCAACAAAAAACGATATCTCTTGCCCATATTTGATTAAAAAGGAAACAATGCAACAAGTTGGGAGTTGGGTATCTTTCTGATTTTTGTTGGCGTAAGCGTTGCCGAATTTTGGCTATGTGCACGGCTGCATTTGAATTCATGTATTCATAGTCAGCTGTTGAAGCGACGCCAACGCCAACGCAACGCCCAAGTTGAATGTTGACGGACCTTAAGAGCCGTTCAATATCCGGTTAACACAAATCGGAGGTAGAAGCTCCGGTCAAATGCAAAGACTGCATTATCGATCACATGTTATATGCATGATGTCGAAATGGTCTATAATGTTCAAATTGGAGATAGTGATGGCCAGACATTGACCAAATGGGTCGTTTTCGCCATCTCTGGTTAACCCTAACCTCCAGTTAATCCGTGGCACAGTGGCACAATCCGTAGAGCTAAATGATTGATGATGATGAAACGCTCAAGTTCTGATTTTTTTTTTAAATCATAAAAGAACGAATTTTTCTTGACGGTGACGAAATTTGAAAAAATGTTTGGCACTTTTAACGTGGTCTTGAATGCTTGCCTCACCCGCATTAGCAAATTTCCGCATATCCTACAATGCGTTTCATGATCATTTATGCCATTTTGTATATGCATAATCTAAAGATAATTTAAGTAGGTTGTCGGAAGTGAAGCCATTCTAAAAGACTTACCCAATAAGGACTGAAAAAAGTGCTTCTTGCAAGCTTCCTAGAAAGGGGTTTCCTATTTACAATTTACGGGAATTACTTAAGAATATGTCTATATTATTCAGCAGTACAAATAGGATTCAATAAGCATTTTAAGTCTCAATAAAATATATCTGATCTGAACCATAAATATTTAAATTCCTTAAAGAATTATGATTTTTATGAACTAAAAGTAGCTTTAAAAGAACCTCTCCAATAGTCCTTCAGAAGTACGTCCTACAAAAGCGAAAGCTGTAGCTTTTCAATTTCTGCAACTTCGTACAAAAAAGGAAGGAGAAAGGAACGACTTTCAGAAAGACATTTTGGAAGAGGTTTTAACTCCGCAGCCGTGTACTTGTTTAGGAACTTGCACTTTTTTGGAATTTGCCTAAAGATACAAAATTAAACAGAAAGAAAAACAAGCCGTGCAAAACAGCTGATTGGCAGCTTAACTGCGTTCGTACTCATCTCGAGTTGAAAATTGACCGTTTATTCTGGTTGGCTTTACCTGTGTTGAATAGAATAAACGGGGCCTGCAATGGCAGGTAAAAATTGTTAAATCAGTTATATGTTTCAGTGAAGGTGTACTTGGCAACTCTGTGAGCGGAAATAAATTCAAAACAGAGAAGCGCTCAGCGTCGAGAAGCACGTTGTTTCCGAGCGCACCGATTGGTTAAATTTTTAGCGTCGCGAGAGAGGAAATTTTATCTACCTCTCGGATACTTTAATAATGCATAACAAAGAATGATAGAATACTATTCTGCAGAAAGGCTGCACAGAATATTTCAAGTATCAACATTTTATTAGTGGCGGCAATTTTCGTTATTGGTCACGTTATTTGTAAACGAAAACAGGTTTTCCAATTTATTTTGTACTTTGGGTATTGACGTATTGGCACCAAAAACCCAGTGCTCTGTGCCTGCACCAGCAAACTAAGCAAGCAACTACATATCATTTATTTATGCTTGCGCCCAGTGACTGGTTGGGTCGTGAGGTGGAGTGTGGGCAGTAGACGACGAAGCCAATGCTCGTACGAACGAGAGGAAAACGAACGGCGAAAACCAGCTGCCGGTTGCATGAAGCACTAACGGAAAGCGGCAAGAAGCCACAGCCAAAGCTAGAGACAACAATAGCGACAGCGGCAGCGTCAACGCCTGCATGAGTTCAGTGCTTCGCCAGTTGTTGTTCGGTGGCCACATCAGCTGGGACTCTCAGTTTGTGTGAAAGTTTTATTGCTGGTTTACTTAAGTGGGAAGCGAGTTTAAAAACTATTTACGAGTTTCCGCGGCGTTATTTTCTTACCATATCGACCTAAACGAAATCGTCTATATCCCGTGATTTAGTTTTTTCGTTCAAATAATTCTAATACGATTTGCGTTCGATCAGCTTAGGAGGACTTAGGACAAATAAATTTATCCCGCGTGAGTGTCATCTTCAGGGCGTGTAGTACAAGAAAGGAGTTGTGTAAGCGTATAGTTCTTATTGGATGCCGTGCTAAGTGCTAAAGCCTGTATATAGGTATGTATGTATGCATGTAAATACATGTATATCCATAAATGTGAGTGTGTTTGTTTTTTTAGTACATTAAAGTGTTCTGT
>NW_023458568.1:19921430-19952455 GCF_013731165.1 Rhagoletis pomonella | reverse complement strand
GAAGAACACCTAAAAGACACCTAATTCCAGCATATATTTGGAAAATTGAAACCCTAAATTTAACGATGCACACATTTTTGCGAGTTTCTCGGAAACCAAAGGAACACCTAAATTAATTTTGGAGGCCCTAAGTAACACCTAAAAGACACCTAATTCCTACCTAATTTTTATTGATTTTTGGCGACTTGGGTCAGCTAGGTTTATGGACGTAGATTTCAGACAAGGGGACTCCTTTTCGTGTGATTTCTTTAATCTGATGTTGGAGAAGATAATAAGAGCCGCAGAACTGAACCGCTCAGGCACAATACTTTTCAAGAGCGTACAATTGGTGGCGTATGCCGACGACATCGATATTATCGGTAAAAACAAGAGCTACGTCTGTTCTGCCTTCTCAGGATTGGATAGAGAAGCAAAGCGAATGGGTCTGGTGGTGAACGAGGACAAAACGAAGTATCTCCTGTCATCACACAAACAGTCAGAGTATACGCGTCTTGGCACCCACGTCACTGTTGACAGTTACAAGTTTGAAAAAGTAGACGACTTCGTTTATTTAGGAACCAGCATTAACACCAATAATAATGTCAGCCTTGAAATCCAACGCAGAATCACTCTTGCCAACAAGTGCTACTTTGGGCTGAGTAGGCAATTGAGAAGTAAAGTCCTCTCTCGTCGTACAATGATCTTACTCTATAAGTCAATCATCATGCATGTGCTGGTGTATGGTGCGGATGCATGGACAATGAAAGCATCTGATGAGGCGGCTCTTAGAGTTTTCGAGAGAAAGATTCTGAGAAAGATTTACGGACCTTTACGCTTTGGTGATGGCGAATATCGCAGACGATTTAACGATGAAGCTGTATGAGCTTTACAACGATATAGACATAGTGCAGCGAATTAAAATTCAGCGGCTCCGCTGACTTGGCCATGTCGTTCGAATGGACAGAAAAGCTCCTGCTCTGAAAATATTCAACGCGGGCCGTGATGCTGGTAACAGAGGAAGAGGACGGCCTCGTCTGCGTTGGAAAGACCAGGTGGAGAAGGACTTGGCTTCACTTGGCATTTCCAATTGGCGTCAGTTACCATAGAAGAGAAATGACTGGCGTGCTGTTTTGGACTCGGCCAAAATCGCTTAGGCGGTTACAGCGCCAATAAAGAAGAAGAAGATGATGAAAAAAGGGATATTTTTTTAATAAGGCAGATCGGAATATGCACTCTTTGGGAAGACAATACCTGTAAATATTGTACCATGGTTTCAAACCCATTTATTTATTACTAGCCAATGCCTGCTTACTTCGCGGTGCCTAATAAGAACTTTTGCGTTGGCCAATGCAAAAGAGCGTTTGAAAGCAAAAATAGTCTGTAAAGTCAAAATTTTTGGTTTAAGTTGAAACCACTAAGGCGCAGTATCCTCCTCACAGATAGGCCAATAATAGTAACGCTGTGATACCATATGGAATACCAATCCCTTTCGGTGTCATGGGCTTTACTGATGGTCTTATTTCCACCTGTGAGATATCTGCCAAGCATGCGTAATCTTTTTCTACTACAACATTGGTGCGATGCATATGCCAATAAAAGTATAAGGAAACTCAAGAGGACAGAATTGCGTTGATCTCTTGAATATCTTTCAAATGAAGCAATTGATATACCTAAGGTGATCTTTTCTTGTTAATTCGTCACTTTTACAATTCGTTGTAATATTTATGAACTGATTTCTAGGTAGATGCCAGATCGCATGATCGTGCATGAGGGTGTCAGACAAACTTAACTTTCCTTCATTTAGACATCTGCAACTAAATGCGTATAACTTAAACATAGGGCCAAGCAGACCAACCACACGGGGATTCTATATATTTCGGCGCCATCCATTGGGTCCATTTCTGCAAAACCATTGCTCTTAAAAAATAGTTTTTTCACATTTATTGGAAGGTCTATTTCATGGCTGTGGGATAATAATTTTTGGAAGAAGTTGGTGGTGACAGAAATGACTTCGCCATTAAATATTTGAAATTTCCAACTTATTCAGCCTAACCTGCTCCGCTGGTCAAAGGAACAAACGGACGCCTTCGTAAGTCCACTTTTTTCTGCAAATTACACAGCTTGGCTTAGGCAATACAATTTTTTTAATCACAAATAAATTGTATAGTATATTTCCACAAAAATTCAAACGGAAAGTTTTAGAAAAAAAACAAATTTTCCACAAAAATTCAAACGGAAAATTCTAGAAAAAACAATGTTGCAAGCAAATAATAAATGGCCCAATTGCCCCAAAATATATGAAAATACTTCCGAAGCAACACACAAGACGTTCAACGAATAAAGGCAACATTGTGTAATATAAGGCAGCCGAATGTCAGAAAATTAACAGAGAATGCTGCCTTATTACTTCACCTGTTTATTGCGCCATGGGATGTGCATTTAAAATACATTTAATAAATAATTTTTGTTTTTTGTAATACTTTTTGCCTTTTGTAATACACAGATACGTGAAAAACCAATTTAGTTGTTTTTTCCAATTTGGTTTTTTTCAGATTTTGGTTGGTTATTTTTTTAACAAGTGGGAACCGTGTGTGTGCTGTACAAGTCATGATACAAAAAAAGAAGGTAGTTTCAATAAACAACTTTTTGATTAAAAAGCAGATTTTTGACAATTGCTCAATTGTGAAAAATTCGAAGCGGCGTTACCCAATTGTAAGTTTTTTGGTGTGGGAGATTTTATATTCTTAATTTGGGATTATAAATAAAATAGTTGTGTTAATATTTACCTTTTAATAATAATTAATATCTTATCTTAAAAACGTTTAAATTTTACATTAAATTCGATAAAAACTTGCCAAATCATTATTTTAATATTAATACAATTTTAGTGAACATATTTTAAAATTTTTTTAGTGTCCTCATGATCATCTGATTATTTCACAATGTAGTTTTCTATATCGGATACGATGATTCTGATATAATTCAGACACTGAAATTATACATTTCGATCTGTTATTTAATACATATTGTCTTTGTCCATTTAACAGCAAATGGAATTTACTTTGGGATCCATGGGCCGCGAAATTTTTCCAGCAACACATATTGTTTTCACATGAAGTTTTGAAACACACAAAAGTGAAGTATAAAATAAATAGATAAAAACAAATTTTCAATCAAACTGATTTGTGTAGTTCAGGGGCGTCCTTAGTAAATGTTTTGGAGGCTGTTTTAATATATCCTATCTTATTATATATTTCTTAGCTTTTCTACATTCTGATAAGTTGAGAGAATGAAGTCTAATATTCTTTTTTGGTCAACTACGACGTTTGATTTCATTTTTTGCAATCATTAGTGGCCCTTATTATGAGCTGCATTCGATTTTCGATCTTCGCTGGCTATCGAAGATCGAAGATCGAAAGTGAAATTCGTATTATGAGCTATGCAAGCGTGTCGAAATTTTCGTTGAGTATCGAATTTTCTGTCGAACAGAATTTTGCTTTCGATGGTGTAGCGAAGTGTTAGAAAATTGTGAAAAATTTATGATTTTGTGTATGTTTTCTTACATTTTGGCGGCTAGACACTAATTTTAAACAATTTTTATTAATTTCATGCAGTTCTAACATCGTGAATACTAAAGGCCCTTATTATGAGCTGCATTCGATTTTCGATCTTCGCTGGCTATCGAAGATCGAAGATCGAAAGTGAAATTCGTATTATGAGCTATGAAGGCGTGTCGAAATTTTCGTTGAGTATCGAATTTTCTGTCGAACAGAGGCCCCTATTATGAGTTGCATTCGATTTTCGACTGTGGTCGAAAGCGCTGAGCGAACGAATTTTCATTTGGTATTATGGCGCTCATTCGATGAAGAATAGCGCTATTGTGAATTTCGCTCGTTTAGGTTGTTCACAATAGTATATTTTTCACCGCTGAGAAGCTTTGTTTACAAATCGAGCAAACTAAATAGTGTGCTTATACATATTTATGTAAATTTGTTCTAATTAAAATGAAGTAAAAAAGAAAGCAGGTTTATAAAAACGTGGTAAAATGAGTACAACGAGTTCTGGTTCAACGATTCGTCAGAGGATGAGAGCTTAGTAAACTGGCCAGGAGTAGCAAATGCTCTCTTAAACATTTAAGTTTATTAGTCTTTCGAATATATTTTTATATACAATATATTTAAAAAATTTGTCTACAGATTCATTAAAAAGTTCCGACCATCTAAAGAGGCGTTTGTGAGCCAAATCTATTTAAAATATTTTAAAACTATCAACAGCGCTACGATTTTGTGCTCAGAGATCGTGCCAACAGAGCATTGGGATTTTCTTTCACAAGTAAAACCAGCCTTTCGAGCTTGTGTTTAGTATTCACGATGTTAGAACTGCATGAAATTAATAAAAATTGTTTAAAATTAGTGTCTAGCCGCCAAAATGTAAGAAAACATATACAAAATCATACATTTTTCACAATTTTCTAACACTTCGTTACACCATCGAAAGCAAAATTCTGTTCGACAGAAAATTCGATACTCAACGAGGAGTCACAATGCCCATACCGGCTATGTCGATTTTTTTGAAATTTCGGACACAAATCTTCCAAGAATGGTTATAGGCTAAAACAAAACCGTTATCTAAAGGGGGTGTGGAACCTCCCATACAAATCGAATTTTTCATAGTGCATATCTCTGGAAGTATTTATGGTAGAGTTCTGGAACTTGGTATGGATATATGTATGTATATGAAGTCAATCTCAAGCTCGTGAAAAAATATGGGTTTGTTGGAAAATGCAGCGTGCCACCGTAGAACTTGGAAAAGAGGTAAATGAAATCAATCCCAAACCTATGAAAAATGGGGGTATATGAAAACGATCTCGTAGCCAGCTACGAGAGCTCGCGGTATAAGCCATATAAACTAAAATTCTGGTGATGCATAGATACCTCTGGAAGCATTTACCTAGCATACTGAGATGAGGCATTTTTGCAATGGAAATATGTACAGAAAAACGGGCGCGAAACCTTCTGGAAAGTAACATCATCACAGGGTGTATCCCTAGAACCATGTTAAGCTAAACCTTGAGGGATTACATTCTTGTCAAGACCGACAGGCATAAGCTGAAATTGCGTCGCAAGATTTACGATCGGCTTGGGTAAGGTTTAACCACTTAACCCCCCATTGTTTTCGCCGCTACTGAATTCTATAAACTGTCAGCTTTCACACAATTTAAAATGTACATGTGTATTTAAAAATGTCATGAAAATTGTGTTGCTAGCTTCATTTTGCAAAAATGTTGCAAGTTTTTTCACAGCGTGAACAGAATAGTACTTTGCTGAGGAAATGTTGTCGAATTTCACACTTGTTTCACAGAAAGAAGTTTTATATGCAATTTAACAGCTTTTCACGTGAAATAGGAATAAAATACTATGCTTAAGAACAAAGATTTTTAAATCGACAAAAAATTAATAAGAAAATTTGAAGTATTTTAGATTTTGGGTATGGTCGCACGAAATGTCACAATCTGCTTAATTGTCAGGTTGTTAATATGGCGACGGAAAAGTGACAATGGAACTACCTTATTTTTTGTATCATGGTACAAGTTCTTCTGCGATATACAAGTAGTATTGCTCAATCGTTGCATACTACTTCTGTTAAATGCCTGTGTTCACAGTCATTTCAATTCTGAAAACTTGCGTCTTTTATTTCAAAAGAAGCTCATAAATACTTATCTATACTTAAATACGTACATATGTGTATAGCAGGGACATAACAGTTATAAGTTTTATCGCAAAAACGTTGATCTATAACAGTTATTAGATGAGAAATATTTTTTCCGTTGCCGATAAGAGTTATTTCCCAACGTTTATTTTTTACGTTGTCTTTAACAGTTACTGCCCAACGTTTATTTTTTACGTTGCCCATAAGAGTTATTTCCCAACGTTTATTTTTTACGTTGCCTGATAACAGTTACTCCACAACGTTTATTTTTTACGTTGCCAATAAGAGTTATTTCCCAACGCTTATTTTTTACGTTGTCCGATAGCTATTATGCAATAGAAATATTTTTTCCGTTGCCAGTCTTTATAAGTATATAATTTGAATGCCATCAGATCGGCACCGTTCGTTCGATTTTCAAAAGTGAGGTGTCAGTTTACAGGGGTTGCCACCTGTTAAAAATCTAGCTTAAAAATAATTTATAAGTTAAATTAATTACTTCATCATGGGTATAAACCGAAATAGTTTTGACAGGGGTTTTCGAAACTACATGAAGGAGGGTTGCCGCCTGTTTGAAAACCGTCATTGAAATTTACTCGTACCGAAGATGTATATATCGTAATTCACAAAGGCCCTAACCAATAGATCGGTCCTTGGTCCACTTCCTGGAAAAAAAGGATTCTATATGGTAACTAGGCAAAAAGCTACCTAAGTACCAAAATTTTAAGCAAATCGGACCATAAATACGATTTTTTCCAATAGATCGGTCGCTGGTCCACTTCTCGGAAAAAAGGACCCTATATGCTAATCCAGGCAAAAAGATACCTTCATACCAAATTTTAAGCAAGTCGGACAATAATAAGATTTTTTCGAATAGATCGGTCGCTGGTCCACCTACCGGAAAAAAAGTAAATTTTTTTTTGGCCTGAAACATGGTGGTTGCTGAAACCTATTTATACACAAAATTTCATCAAAATCGTATCAGCCGTTGGCGAGATTACCTGTTACAAAAAAAATGGACTTCTCTTTATATAATTAGTATAGAAGATAGCATAGACTGGCAACGGAAAAAATATTTCTATTGCATAATAGTTATCAGGCAACGTAAAAAATAAGAGTTGGGAAATAACTCTAATCGGCAACGTAAAAAATAAACGTTGGGAAATAACTCTTATGGGCAACGTAAATAATACACGTTGGGCAATAACAGTTATTGGCAACGTAAAAAATAAACGTTGGGAAATAACTATTATCGGCAACGGAAAACATATTTCTCATCTAATGACTGTTATGAAACAACGTTTTCGTTAAATTTCAGAACTCGGGCAACGTTTTCAATTTGTAAATTCGAGATAACAGTTATTTTTGGTCCCTGGTGTATAGTTATAAGCAGGGAACGGATTTGGATTTGTTTGGCGAAGATGATAACTCCGGCCCTGATGGCGTTGACGGTGGCAGCAGTCCTGGATGGCGATGATGTTAGCGGTCCTTACAGACAGACAGCAAGTAGCGGACTTCGGTAGTGGTCTGGCCTAGGGGCGGCAATGACGTCGACGGCCTTGATGATGACGAAGGTGATAGCTCGGCCTTAATAGGTGGTGGCGGTGGCAGCGGCCCTGGATGACGATGGCAAGGCTAGCGGTCCTGGAAGGTGGCGGCGCTTGGCATCGGTTTCGGCCTAGGGGCGGCAGTTATATCGGCGGCCCGGTGACCGCGAAGATAGTACTCAGCCCTGTTAAGCAATGGCGGTGACGGCAGCCCTGGATCCTGATCGTCAGATTCAGAGTGTCCAGATTGGGCGATTTAGCGCCCATTTGGCGATGTTTTATGGATATTTGCGCGTAAAAATTTAGGAAATCGCCTTTGGGGATTTGTTCCCTTCAATTAAATTTTTTGTGCGCTATCATGTAAATGCGTCGGAACACGTGATAATTTTGATGTGGAAACACTTTTTATTGCAATATATTTAGTTGTAGCATATCGAACATTTGCCAATATTAAACCACCATTTGTGACAACTCCCGCTGAATGTGAAATTTCCAATTTCATATGTGGAAATAGCTGATCTCGCCTTATTATAAGTTTTTTTTTTAGCGTCGAGCGCTTAAAAGCGGATTATGCGGTTACTCAATTACAGTTACAGTTACAATAAATTTATTAATTGCGCAAGTATGAATAGTTTTAAAGAAAATTGTTTGTATATCACTATCATATAAGTGATTTGTGTTATTTATTATTACCCTGAATGCATTATATTCGTTTTTGGTTTTTATATAAACGATTTTTTAAGCCGATTTCATGAATTTTATAAAAAAAACTTTTTCGGAAATGGCTCAGGTTAGCGGTACCAGTTGATAACGGTTCTCGGTCTGGCTTTGACCCAGGGGCGGCAGATATTGTTGGCGGCCCGAATGGTCACCTCCAAAAGCTACGGAAGCTGATCAGTATGTCCCCAGTAGGGATGTTGCGAATGTGGAATTTTAGACATCCGCGGATGCGAATATTAAACTGCTAACATCCGCGGATGAGGATGCGAACGCGGATGTCAAGTATTTTTAAGAAACAATTAGAATCTGGCATAATGATGAGATCGTTGTTTAAACAGCGCTTACAAGCCAAACCAGATGTGACAGGTTTTTCTAAAGCTTTTTAAAAAGAATTCTTCATTCTCATTCCTTTGGCTGTTTCAGAATTTGGGCAATCTGTAACTTCATCAGCGTTTTTCGATTTTAGTTTTCATTTCATTTTTAATACTTTCTTCTGTGACTGGTTTGAAAAATGTGTGCGAGCTAAATAGGTGGATAAGGAAAATAAATTATTATTTTCCAGAAATGAAAATTTTTAACATAATTCTGTTTTCAAAGTCGTGTTTTTTTATAAGCTTTTTAATCTCCGAAAGTTACGTAATTCCTATTTAATTAAAGCTATAGCTTTTTAATTATTTGAGCATCTATTCTCTTTTTAGCCAGACGTTGATCATTCCTGCTGGAAATCCCTATTGAAGGAGCTTACTCTTTGACTTTAAATAGCAGAGAAGGGGCAATTTTACCACAGATGTTTTTAGCCAGGATCCAATGTATATCCCTATGAAAAAAATATTGCCCGACAAGTTAACAAAATTGCTGTTTTTAAAATTTTTGCTAAAAATAAATTCCCCAAAGAGCCCCATTTGAAATGATTGAAACGAATATAGTATGTATGTAACATCGAAAGCAAATCACGAAAATTTGCTTAAGAATTACAGTGTACACTTTCTTCTTTTGTGTCTAGTAGATTTTTTAAGATTAGTCCGCACAAATCCTAATAAAGAAAGAAACCAACGCAGGTATTTAAAGAACAGATAAAAATTATTATTAAAGGACTATGTCCTCTTTGACGTACGTCAAAGGTCAAGTAGAAGGGGGAACTTGTATGACTGCCCATTGATAGCTCGGTTATATAGCTTAAGAAATAATATGTTTAAAGACATCTTTATCAAAGTTGATAAATATGACATTTGACCAGTTTTTTTACACAAATACTCCCACGACCACAGGCAAAAATATTGGTTACAATTTGCCATTTTGTTTGCCATATATACGTTTTATCGGTGCACTTGCAAAACATTCGCATTCGCAAAAGCTCCGCATTGATAATTGCCAATGCGAAAGCGAATGCGAATGTTAAAATTAATGCGGAAGCTCCGCGGTTGCGAATGCGAATGCGAATATTCGCAACAACCCTGGTCCCCAGGACGGAAAAGGCAGCCCATTCCCCGCTTTATTTATTCAATCGTGGCTGCTTGGCACTGGGGGCGGTTTATTCCCATCCTCCATAGTGTCCGCTCGACACTCGGTATTCTAAGTGGGCAGGAGAGTTCGTGCTGCTGTTGGCAACTTGGTGCTTTTCACACTAAATTTAGTGCTTTTCCTTATTCAAAACGCGAAAATTTTAGAGTTTAGTGCTTGGTGTGTTTTTGGTGCTTTTGTTTTTAGTTAGAAGTCACCAAATCTGTAAATCTTAAAAAAAAGGGGGCAAAATTTATAGCAATCGTAAGTTTTGTAAGAAACTTTACAAAAATGGAGACAAAATCATGTCACAATGACAATCATTAGCGCGAGAGCATATGTTTACCAACAAAATATGTGCCAGCACTTCCAACCATGTCAAAATTACATTCGGTAACTCGCCATTGCTGGGACCAGTAATTGCCCTTTAGACCTTTAGTTTAGGCTGAATTTGTTATATTTTTTTTTACTGCTATCCAAAAAAGCAGCACCATCTCGTAACAGTAAAATTAATATCTAAGGAACCTTTTGAAAAAAGAGAATAATCAAAATCGGATGGGATTTGAAGAGTAGACCGCTTTTTTGACACAAAAATATTTTTCCCACTATGCGCCAGTGAATAATACGCTCAAATAAGACACATTAAAAAGGAAAATCAAATTTCGTTATGTTTCAGGTGTTAAGCGGTCGGGAAGAAACTTCTTCTTCTTCTTAGTTCACAAGATCATAAGAGACTGCAGTGTAGATTTAAACTACCTCAAAGTTCATGAAACTTCATTTCTGGTTTTTGCTTATGTTTTAATATGAATTGTAGAAAACAGTCAGGAAAAATTAATAAATTTTGCTTACATCTAAGCGAAACGGTAACGCTGGTCACAGCTGCAAATTAGAAAATAAAAACAAGAATCTTTAACGTCGCTTGAACGAAAATATTTGAATTTATAGAAAACAGAATAACTCACGGTGGTCTTGAACCTGTATTAAGTTTTATAAAAGTGTGCCTAAAATCGGTTTTCATAGCCTTTTTCTACATAATTTGTTCAAAATCCATCGAGTTCAAAATCGTAGCTGATCCTTTTCTCGAGATATTCACATTTTTATGTTTTACTTTTTAAACGCAATATCCCTTGTTTTTACTAATACTCATCATTTTACCAATGCAGGAATCGTATAAAAATTTGATAGAAAGGTTATTATACATACATATATTAGATACATTAGATACATATATTCATATCAGGGATGTTGCGAATGTGGAATTTTAGACATCCGCGGATGCGAATGCGGATGCGGATGTTTAAAAGCTAACATCCGCGGATGCGAATGCGAATACGGATGTCAAATATTTTTAAGAAATAATTTTGGTGGTACATTAGAGTATTTACGTAAAAAAAATGGAAAAGTTATTAATTTTTAATAATATTTTTTTTATTTAGTACTTCAAATAAAAAAATTGGAAGATTATATAACTACTCACTCGAGGCGACAATTTTGAAAAACTTGAAATCGGACAAAATAGTAAATTCTTTTCGATTGACGCTGCACCAGTTGAGAGGACTTTCAGTTATATTTATTTTTTTATTGCGGTGCAACAATTCCTTTTTGGGAATCGCATCGGGGCTGCAAATGTTGGATGTATCCTCCTGACTTTCATCTTCACAATCTAGCATCATGGCAAGATCGTTGTTTAAACACTGTTATGCTCCAATTTGGAGCACCAATTCTTTTGGTTGTTTCAGAATTTGGAGAGCCTGTTCCGTCATCAGCGTTTTTCGATTTTAGTTTTTGTAATTCATTTTTAATCCTGTCTTCTGTTACAGGGTTGAAAAATGTGCGCTTATAGCGAGGTTGTTAATAGGTGAATATGGCAAATAAATTGTTACTTTCTAGGAATGAAAATTTCGAAGGTCGTGGCTGCCAGCAAAATTAATTTAAAATCTTGTAATTTTGTTAAAAAGGTACCGTGTTTTTTATAATAATTTGAATTATGGAATCACGGACGATAAAGGTCTCAGATTTGCTTAGTTCCCGGGCGACTTCTTGGAAAGGCTCTCCTGTAATGAATACCTTGTAATTAGTTTTTTTTTTATTAGTTAGTTGAACTCGGCTTTTCCTATATGCAGGCAGTCACAATTAATTACTCACCGCTGTCGGTACCATAAGCCATCAAATCCGTTCTGTTGTTCCATTCCATGCGCTCAATGTGTTTTGAGATATTTTTTTTTATGGCGAATGAACGCAAATTTTCAACATATGTATCGTTAGTACTATTTCGCATTGTCGCTGAAATGCAAAAAACTACAACTAACTAAATTTTTGTATTACCTAAAACGATGTGGGGACTTATGATTCGAGGAAATGCATCATAATCAATCAATAAGTTAATTTTTGAATTTTTAGTTAGTTACGACCTTTGTATTTCAGCGACGATGTGAGTTAAGCCCTTTCCATACTATAATAACGATATATTACATGCCAAGTCCCCCTCCTCAATAGATATAAAAACTGAACTTGGCTGTCGACTTATTTACATATCATTTCATCTTTATTCCGATGCATGCTAATTTTGACAATTTACACAAAATTAAAATAAATGTTTTTGTATTCGCGCTAAAAGACTAATAAAAAGGAACACGGAACTTAAGAATAATAAGTTTTATGAGAAAAAATAATTATACTTTTCTAAGAAAAAGTAGAAAAAAACCAGGGATGCATCCAGTTTTTTAACAGACCTTTGACAAATAATATTCGATAGTTACATAATTTTTACCTAATTAAAGATAATCTTTTAAATATACCTACTATTATCTTACTCTCTGACTTTAAATTACGAAAGAAGGTCGACGTAGGGGACAGTCTTAACGTAGCATCTCCTCAGGCAAAAAAATGTTGGCTAAAATTTTTTGTTTGCCGGATATATGTACGTTTTATCGGTGCACTTGCACAATATTCGCATTCGCAAAAGCTCCGCATTGATTATTGCGAATGCGAAAGCGAATACGAATGTTAAAATTTATACGGAAGTTCCGCGGTTGCGAATGTGAATATTCGCAACAACCCTGATACATATATATAAATTATATTCACATTCGTACATATTTCATATTTGAATTAAACGCAACCATAGGGCCTGTTACATTACGAAATTTGTTTTGAAGCTAAAATTTTAGTATTATTGGAATATGAAAGTATTGGAATATGGAGTATTCTCAAGACATATTGTGCATAAAAAGCTTGATGTATAAAGGTGAGTTATGTGAACCATGTTCAGAGTTACTGAGGACCAACGATGCGAACGTAGTGGTCATAGGGTCTTGTTATTATCATCTATATACTACTTCAAACCTTCTCTAACATGGGCAAGAATAACAAGAATTTTTTAGTGTTTTGGAAACGTTCAATTAATGAATGTACCTGTGCAGCTGTTCCCAAACTTTTAATATAATGTAACCCTCACTAAATATCTTTCATTTGTTGGGCCCACACATCAAATCATGATAAAAATATAGTAAGGTAGAACCGCTGAGAGTTACTTTTAAAATTTTTGACGTTTCCAAACAATTTAATTTTTACATTGGATAGGTTCAGAAGGCGCAGCAGTCGAGCGCAACCGTTGCTAAAAAAATCTGTGATCGTTATGCGTCTTCTGAACGGCTTGATGCATTAACTGTCAAATACAACTCTCAAAGGTACACACCAACATGTTGTCTCAAATGATCAGAAAAATATTACGATCATCTAACACGCAACTGTTCAGTTGATCAGAAGTACACAACAAAGCGTTCAGAAGGTAAAATCACAACAGTTACTGAGCTGTTGCGCCTTCTGAACGTGCCCATTTACTCACAGACTCACACACACATTTTCATTTTCAATCTGAAGCAACAACAATTTCGAACAATTTAAATTTTTTATTTTCAATTTTATATGATTTTAAAATGCTGACAAACTTAAAAAAAAAATCATGGCCGACAAATTGAGAGAACGGTTCTACCTTGCTATGCTTTATCATGCATCAAATTACTGAACATCAAAAGCACTGCCATTGAATAAAAACTTTTACTAGAAATGTACAGATACATATATACATATTTACTATTATAACTTTTAATGTAAAGAATGAAAATGTTTAACTGTTTTATTAATTATTGATTTATAGTTGTGTATTATGTCTAAAAGCTGTATGTGCATTACTGGGGTAGCATCTAATTTCGACGTCAATTTGTTTTTTGTATAATTGTAAGCTGAAAACAATGTTTCATAACGATACGCTGTGAAAGAGGGAAGCAAAGATAGGATAGGCTTTCTAGCTACTTAACACTGAAAATAAAATCTTGCGTACATCTTACGAAAATTTTCGTCATTTTCGTACATACAACGAAAATATGAGACATAAGATCTTTACGAACGTATTCGTATTATTTTCTAAAGAATCACTGTAAAAAACATAGTACGAATTATAACACAACTTTTATTTTGTTTTTATCCTTAATTTTAAGCATTTTTCTTTAATGAAATGTTTTGCAAATACGCTTAACATTAATGATTAAAATATAATGAAAGTGTTGTGTTATAATTTGAGCTATATTCTTTATAGTATTAGGAATATAAGCAATAATACATTCTACGAAAGAAGTGCAGATACTACAGGTATAACTGTCGTAAATAATAACTTTTAAGTACCTAAATTTTCTAACTACTCTGCAGTTTAAAATTAATAAAAAAAAACGTTATTTTACCTATAAAAAACATAAGTCTTTTATTTATATGCATACGAATAGGTTTTATGCTACATATTTTTTATTGCTTAGCCTTCATTCAATAAAGTATATTGATGCAAAGTGTTAGATTATGAAACTCAACAAAATTCTTATTAAATATAATAAGATAAGAAAGAAAGAATAAAAAAAATACTGGTTTCACTTTCTTAAACATTATAGCATTTTTATGTGGAGGTACTTGACAGATTCGTAGCTTGTTCGATGTTTGTTTCCTTGACGACTATAAATTAAAGGTAAATTATAAGGCATCTGAAAGGCAAATTTCAGTGAAAAATCATACACTACTTACTTAAAATTTCATTAAGAGCGTCTGTTCCTGGCTTGGGCTTGCCGTTGATAGGTAATGATGCCTATTTATGAAGTCCCACATTACAGCGCAAGGCGATGTTAAAAACATTGTATGCTTAAAATAATATATCCACAGCTTTAATATTTAATTTAGTTTTTTATTCAGCAATCCCTTTTTAAAACGTTTAAAATTATATTATACGTCTCACAGCAGCCAACTAGTAAATTCGCAATGACACGCGGTACATAAAAATATGAAGAAATATTAAACTGCCGGTAATTTAGTATATTGTACAAAAATATTCGTATGCTGTACGAATTTAAAAAATATGTTTCTGCATTTGTTCTATTTTCGAAAGTATTAAGTAAATTGTACGAATACAGAATTGTAGATTTCGTAAATTTTAAAACCATACGTTAATATTACGAATACAATAAACAAAATTATTCAGAGATTTGTTCAGTAATTTACGAATGCGTTTCGTACTTGTACAAAAACCAAGACTACGAAAGTTTTTCGTAGCACTTTTACGAAATTTTATTTTCAGTATTTCTCCTAACACTTACCCAAAACTCATTCATAGACACAGAATGAAATGTGTGTTTCAATGCCGAAGAACTCTGAAGATCTATGAATGCTTCCAAGTGCCCAGTTATGACGTTTCACATTTCATTTGGTACTTCAATGCTTTTCTTTTCCACACAAGTAATCTACAAATTTAATTTTCTTTTAAAGGACGATAATTTGTCTCTCGCCAAAAATACGGCCGGGACCTAGAGTTTCACGCCGCCTTTGAAAAGCAAATGGATTTTATGAGACGCTTTTTCATGGTAGAAATACACGCAGAGGTTTGCAATTGCTTTTCGAGGGGCGATATTGCTTAGACCAGGGCTCGAGCTCAGGTTATTCGGAGTGGTAGAACACACCTCTAATCCTAAGGCTACAGCGGCCAACAACACATACAAGTTAGAAAAAAATAAGCTGACAAGCGCAACGCTCAACGCTATGGTACTCAATACTCGAAAAAGGATAATTGCGTCGCGGTCATGCTTTTATGAAACTTTTCTTTGCGTGTGCAACTCAAATCGACTGCCGACCACCCTGCTTATTCATGCCGAATTTTAAACGACCGCCTATTAAGGCAATGCCTTCAAAGAAAAACCTCCTGTAAAATTTGACTGCCGTAAGATAGGCCGTTTTGCAAAAACATGTACGATATAATATATATATGTTTATGCATACATTAGGGTGGGTCAAAAAAGCCAAGTATTTTTATTTTGGATCCGACATACGCAAACTAGTTCCTAGGTACCTCTAGAAAGTACTTACCAAATCTGAGCTCTTAATATTAACGGGAAGATTATGCTCATCATAGTTTTCCATTTTCAATTTAGTCTCATATAAAAATGGTCATATCTTATCACCAATAGATCGTTAAACCAGTTGCATCGTCAATATTTATAGCAAATTGAACGCTCTACAAAAATGGTCTGATATACTCTTTTCTTAATCTAACCATTTAAAAGATATTCAAGGTCAAAGCTTGAAGTGTTTTAAGGAAAATAACTTTTTGTTTTGAATTTTGTAACTAACTAAAAAATAATTATTGTCAAATGAGTTTCAATTATCTCTATAGGAAATTGAACGCTCTACAAAAAAGGTCTCATATAGTTAATCGATTACTCGAACCATTTAGAAGATATTCGCAGTAGAACTCCAATGCCTACTGATTTTAATAGTTTTTTAATAAATATTTCCAATTTATCCATTTAATTTATGAATTTAGAGATAATTTATGGTCTATTTCAGAAAAAGAAGGTTTTTATTTAAGAAATATCATCAAACATATCAGCAGAAAAAAATCTCTTTCGCCATATGAAATTTTTTAAAACAATACAGTATTGATACAAAAATATATTTTTTATTTTAGTTTAGGTTATAAAAATTGACTTGGTTGAAAATTGAATTGATAAAAATTGATAAACTCAAATTCTCATGATACTAATATACATACATATATATAATAACCTTTATATAAAATTTTTATACGATTCCTGCATTGTTAAAATGATAAGTATTAGTAAAAACAAGGATTACTACGTTTAAAAAGTACAATATAAAAATGTGAATATCTCGAGAAAAGGATCATGCGCCATTGATACCAATTACGAGTACATATACTCGGAAAGGGATAATTGCGTCTTGGTCATGCTGTTTGTGAAACTTTTCTTTGCATGTGCAACTCAAATCGACTGCCGACCACCATGCTTATTCATGCCGAATTTTAAGCGATGGTCCCCGATTTGTACTTATGTATCTGTTGAATTATTAAATTGCCAAAAATTAATGGCCTCAGGGAGCCCTGGGACTTTTCTACGAAACCCTTGGTTTCCCAGGAACCTACTTTAGGATGTTCTGGTCTAGTGAAGGGTAAACTTTGCCAGAAATTACAATAACTTCAAAACAATTTTTAATGTTATAAGCCCTATGGTTGCGTCTAATTCAAATATATATGTATATCGTCGATGTTTTTGCAAAACCGCGTAAATCGTCGTTGTGGCAAGAATGAGATTTGGTAACCCCGAACTCCAGGCGTCAAGATTTATGCATAAAAATCATAAAATCGTTATTAAAACAACAGATTTGTAACATAACAGCTAGAGAAAATACATTTCCTTCAAAGAAAACCCTTTTTTCGCTCTGCTGTAAAATTTGACTGCCGTAAGATAGGCCGTTTTACAAAAATCGACGATATACGATATAACATATACATATATGTTTATATATACATAATAGCCTATATATCAAATTTTTATACGATCCCTGCATTGTTAAAATGATAAGTATTAGTAAAAAAAGGATTATTGCATTTAAAAAATAAAATATAAAATTGTGAATATCTCGAGAAAAGGATCAGCTACGACTTTGATTTCGATGGATTTTGAACCTACAGATGATGTAGAAAAAGGCTGTGAAAGCCAATTTTAGGCACACTTTTATAAAACTTAAGATTGGTTCAAGACCACCTTGAAATTCGATCGTCGAGCAGAAAACATTGATTTTTTATTAATTTGAATTGGCATCCCTACAATATATATTTTCATGCATACAAAGTCCATTAAATACTCCAATAAAAATTTGGTGCTTTTTTCGAGAAAAACGAGATTTTTCTTGGGTTTTGGTGCTTTTTCAAATTCAAAACTTGGCAACACTGGTTCGTCCGCTGTCGACTGAGAGCATTTATAAAATGATGGGTTCGGGGTCTGTGCGAGGGGTATCCTTTACTCAACGCATGATCGAGTACTCTAGTCTTTCATATACAACTCTCATACACTTTTCTTAACAAATGTCATTGGCAGTTTGTACTCGCAAACAAAGTTTACTACAAGTGTGTTTAGAACATATTCGTGCTGAAACTTCGTGTCTAATACACATACTTAAAGCACGAGGTGTACAGTGAAATAAATAACTTAGCACACGATTTCTAATTAAACGTGTATGGGAAATGTACGTGATATTATATACGCTACCGGTATATCGGGTGTATTGAAAATGTTCACTAGGCAATTTGCGTATACCTAATGTGACCAACCGTACTTCTTTCGGAAGTACAGTACTTCTTTTTTCGCTCTTGTACTTTGTACTTCGAGGTACAGTCAAATGTACTTCTTTGCGATATTTTGTACTTCAGGAGGGAGAATCTGTAACCAGTTAGCGTCAATTTTTGGATCGCTATCGTACTTTTTGACGCATGATATAAATGTTTTTGCGTCTTCTGGATGATCGTCACATGGCCTGTGCGATAAATTCGTTCAAACCACTAAAGTCGCTGGGGACCGATGGCATCATACCTGCGCAGCTGCAAAGGACTCTGAAGCTGTCGTGCAATTGGTTGGATCCTATGTATACGAACTGCGTGCGAATCGGGTACATCCAAAGGCTTGGAGGGTAGTCAGGGTTTCGTTCAGCCTCTTCGCTTTTACTGAAAAGGCTTTTGCTAAAAACGCTAGAGAGACTGATAGATCTGTACATAAGAAATGCGATTCTTCGTGACTGTCTTTCAAGCGGTCAATATGCTTATTGCAAGAAAAGATCGGTGGAGTGCAATGGGGTATAGTCGTTGTGCTGGGTAGGCAGTTACTGTTGCATGGCTATACTCAATCCCGACTTTTGCGTCCTCGTTCGCGCACTCTGGGCAACGTGAGCAACCCATGTGCGAGTGGAGCCTTGGGTCACGACAGAAAGAAAGGGAGCTTTGGTGAGGCCACTCCGACTTATTCGGCTTAATGGTTCACTGAAGTCTGCAGCGTCTGTTCACCAATAGGTGCGGCTGCATGCGGGTGTCTGTATTGGAGCTAGCGGCCCGCTTTATAAACGTGTATTCGGTTACGAAACCACCCCCGTCCCAACAATAAGTTGTGCGCTGGGTTTGGGACCCGCCACGTAAAAACAAGCTCCAATGAAATAGACAAACAAAGCCTTGGATGAGAACCCCAATTTTGATAACGACCACGGCAAACGATTCCAGGACTACGATTTGAGGGCATGCACCTGGAATGTCCGGACCCTTAATGGGGAAGGTGCCTCTGCCCGGCTGGTTGATGTCCTCGTAAGAGCGAAAGCTGACATCACCGCCATCCAAGCAATGTCTGAGGCCTTACGACTTATACTACAGCTGCCATGTAAAGGAGCGCGAATTCGGTGTTGGTTTTGTGGTGGGAGAGAGACTCCGTCGCCGAGTACTGTTCACCCCGGTGGACGAGCGTCTAGCCATAATCCGCATTAAAGAAAAATTCTTCAACATCTCGCTAATCTGCGCCCATGCCCCGACGGAAGAGAAGGATGAGATATCCAAGGATCTCTTCTATGAGCGCTTGGAGCGCACGTACGGGCGCCGCCCCCGCCACGATATCAAAATCGTGCTTGGCGACTTCAATGTCAGGGTGGGCAACGAAGGGATCTTTGGAACTACTGTCGGAAAATTCAGCCTCCACGACGAAACGACTGACAACGGCCTGAGGCTGACCGAGTTCACGGGGCCCGAAACATGGTAGTATGCAGTACTAGGTTCAAGCATAAAAAGATCCATCAAGCTACGTGGCTGCCTCCAGATCGAAAAACGAGATATCAAATCGATAATGTTGTGATAGACGGAAGGCATGCTTCCAGCGTTTTGGACGTACGTACACTCCGAGGGCCAAACATCGACTCGGACCACTATCTTGTTGCAGCCAAGATACGCACCCGCCTCTGTGCAGCAAAAAATGCGCGCCCAAATATGCAAGGAAAGCTTAACATCGAAAAGCTGGAATTACCGCAGACAGCCAATGCATTCACTACTCGACTCTCACACCTGCTCTCAGAGAGCGCTATTCAACAAACCGACATATGCGAGCAGTGGAACCATATCTCCCGCTCATTAAGTACCGCCGCCGAAGGAGTAGTCGTATTTCAACGAGCCCGAAAGAACAACTGGTAAGATGAGGACTGTCAGGAAGCTGCAGAGAAAAAAGAATCCGCCTACAGGGCCACGCTTCGATCGGGCGCAATGTGCGCTATATGGGACGGCTATAGGGATCTGAAAAGGGAAGCGAGACGTATTTGCCGCAATAAGAAGAGGGAGGCCGAAATACGTGGGTGCGAAGACCTTGAAATGCTGGCCGACAGGAAAAAAGGCCGAAAATTTTACCAGTAAGTCCTGTAAGAACAACAATGGCGACCTAGTTGCCGATGTTCAGAACATACTTAAATTATGGAGGGAACATTTCTCCACCCTACTGAATGGTAGCAGCTTGGAAAGTCGTGGAAAGGAAGAACCCGATCTCTAGTCGATGATGACGGAGTCGATGTTCCTACGCCTGACTATGACGAGGTACGAACAGCAATAACGCGGCTGAAAAACAACAAAGCTGCTGGAGCTGCCAGCCTGCCAGCTGAGCTATTCAAGTACGGTGGCGAGGAGTTGATAAGGTGTATGCATCAACTCTTATGCAGAATATGGTCAGATGAACGCATCCCGGCGACTGGAATTTAAGTGTACTCTACCCAATCCACAAGAAAGGCGACCCCGCCATTCGCGCGAAATACCGTGGGATCAGCCTTCTAAATATAGGTTGTAAGGTCTTATCGACTGTATTGTGCGAAAGACTGTAGCCCACCGTCAACGAACTGATTGGACCTTATCATTGTGTCTTCAGACCTGGAAAATCCACCTTAGACCAGGTATTTACAATACGTCAATATTTGTCGTCTTTAAAGCCGCTCTCGACAGCACTAAAGGAGTCGCCGCTATGTCTGAATTTGGCATCCCCGCCAAACTGATACGGCTGTGTAAAATGATATTGAGTAATGCCACCAGCTCCGTCAGAATTGGGAACGAACTCTCCGAGCCGTTCGCCACTAATCGGGGTTTCAGACAGGGCGACTCCCTTCTATGTGACTTCTTTAGTCTGATGTTGGAGAAGATAATAAGAGCTGCAGAACTGAACCGCTCAGGAACAATTTACTACAAGAGCGCGCAATTGCTGGCTTATGCTGATGACATCGACTTCATCGGTAACAAAAACCGCGAAGTCTGTTCTGCCTTTTCCAAGCTGGATAACGAAGCATAGCGAATGGGTCTGGTGGTAAACGGGGACAAGACGAAGTATCTCCTGTCATCAAACAAACTGTCAGCACATTCGCGCCTTGGCACCCACGTCACTGTTGACAGTTATAATTTCGAGAAAGTAGACAATTTCGTTTACATTAACACCGATAATAATGTCAGCATGGAAATCAACGCAGAATCACTCTTGCCAACAAGTGCTACTTGGGACTGAGCAGGCAATTCAGGAGTAAAGTCCTCTCTCGACGTACGAAAACCACACTCTATAAGTCACTCATCATGCCCGTGCTGGTATATGGCGCCGGAGCATGGACAATGACAACGTCCGATGAGGCGGCTCTTGGAGTATTCGAGAGAAAGATTTTGCGGAAGATTTAGGGGCCTTTACGCGTTGGCGACGACGAGTACCGCAGACGATGGAACGATGAACTGTATGAGCTTTACAACGACATGGACATAGTGCAGCGAGTTAAAATACAGCGGCTCCGCTGGCTTTGTCTTGTCATTCGAATGGACACCGGTGCCCCAGCGCTGAAAGTATTCAACTCGGAACCCGCTGGTGGTAGCATAGGAAGAGGGAGGCCCCCACTGCGATGGAAAGATCAGGTGGAAAAGACTTGGCTTCACGTGGCGTTTCCAATTGGCGTCTGTTGGCACAGAAGAGAAACGACTGGCGTGCTTTGCTGAACTCGGCCAAAATCGCTTAAGCCGTTTGATCGCCAAAAAAGAAGAAGAAGAACATTTTTTACGAAATTCCCCTTTCGATGCAACTTTACTTTACAACCAATGACACATCATCTGTTCAAAATTACGGCTTAAATCCCAATAGATACCCTAAAAATTGACTGTAAATTTTATCGTATGTGGCAATGATTTTTTTCTTGTGGGCGAAAATATCATATGTGCAAAGAATTTAGAATGTAGACACCTTTCTACAAAAAACTCTTGCGTTTAGTTATATTTCTCAATTATTTAAGCAAATTTAAACTTTGGTATTGATGGTGCTAGCCAAAGCAGAGAAAAATACAAAAAAACTTTCCTGTAAAATTTCGTTTTTGTAACATACGATCATTTTGCGCAAAGGGGTCGATATGGCGAAAATATGGTTATATTTAACATTGCGATGTCATTGGACCTGCCCACCTCTGGTCCACCGCTGCATAACATGGGACCACCTAGACAACTACTCCTTTTGAACCATGGCACGTTGGGCAATGGAATCATATATATCAGTTTGTTACGTTTGAAGTGGTCCAGGTCAGCATAACAAGTTACTATGTATTTATGACAACTAACATATCGTCGTTTAAAGTACAAAACCGCGTATCGTCATTCTGCAAAACCGCGTAACTGACATTGGCTGCCAAAAATTGGATTTGCTCACACAAGCTCTTGGCTCAATCCTTATCCATTCGTCCTGAAATATACTAGCCAGAAGTGCGATTTCTTTATAAAAAAGAGAACCATTATGAAATATGGGTGTTTTTACACTCTAGAAAATGATTTCCAAAACTTCACATACGCGGTTCTGCATTTTGCTGATACGCGGTTTTGCATTTTGTTGATACGCGGTATTTCCTGCCACTGCAGTAGTGCTAATGATTGGTGATCTTTAGTTTCAATTTATGGTGCATGAATTGTTCTTATGTACATACATATGTAATAGACAAACACACAAACATACATCCATATCGCACACAGTCTTCAAAAGAGCCACAACTCAAAATAATACGTTCGTCAGAAAATGCGAAAAACTAATGCTAATCATATGGGCAAGGGCGATTTTACCTTAGGTTTTTTTTATCAAGTTATAACAAAGATTTGCTCCAGCTTTTGCTGAAAGGTAAATAAAAGCTCTCTGTACATTTTTAGCGCATGATTTCAAAAATTCCAAATTTTGAGTTGTGACTCTTTTGAAGACGGTGTGCGATATGTGTGTATTTATGCATGAATGAAAATTAAAATTGCACATACAAACATGAAAATACAATTGTTACTAATAATGACGCTTACATCCATGTATCTTCACAGTTTCAAGGTCGACTTTGCCGGTAATATGTATTAGAAAAGTTAACAAATTAGTTTTGCATACACACACACAAATACTCGCACAAACCTGTGTATAATAAATTCTTACCTCACGATCGCCTATTTATCGCATTTGCTTTGCTCCAAGAGATTCTCTAGTTCATCAGCATGACTTGCCCGATTGGCATTGTCTGGGCTCCAACGTGTTCTGCCGCTCGTTGTTAATTTTACCATTTCCTTGCTCACATTCGCCGTCATTACGAGTGCTTCTTTTCGTTTGTCGATCGGTATAATATGTACATACATATATTAGAGTGCACCACTCTCCATACAAAAAAATCTGTATTGGTTTTGCATCGAGATTATAAGACTTCTGACCACTGTTACCAACTTAGTGCTTTTCGCACTAAATTTAATGCTTTTCTTAATTCAAAACGCGAAAATTTTTGAGTTTGATGCCTGGTGCGTCTTTTGGTGCTGTTTGTTTTACCCCCTTATTCTAGAACCCGAATTCGTAATTCGTAGTTCGTAGCTATGCTACGAAAAACGAAAAATCCACATGCTGCAACCCTTGCGGAAACATGTTCAGCATTGCCAGCTATCAGTTGTTTTTCGAAGATAGCTGAATGAAGGGAAACAAAGTGGAAAGGAATTAAAAAAACACTCATGAAGTGCTTATTTATAGTAACATTTTTTGATTTTACATATTTTGAAGGAAACGGTGGATTCTATTGCATTTGCAATTATAGCAGCGGAGTAAGAGCGCGCTATGGGAATGATTTCGCAAAGATACGCGGAGCTGTCGGGCATAGTAACCATGGGCGCGTCTATGTCAGCTTCTGGTTGAATTGTTGAACCATAAGCCAGAACTACTCCTATGCTTGAAGAACTGGTTCTCAATCCAGTTAATGCAATAACAGCTTCTTCCAAGTCATTGAAGACATGCACTATGTTAGATCCATCACCTGTTGTACTTGCTTCTGCCTTCGGCCGCGCTTAGGGATTATAACTCTTACTAAGTAAAATTCTCCTTTCTGTGTTGCCGGAGAAGAAGGGCTTCCGCATGTTAAAGGTATACAACACTTCTTGTGCACATCACTCCGGCTACGCCATCCACAGTATTTTTGCGCAGAACCCACGTAGAAATTCGCAAAAAGTGCATAGTGCAAACCGAATTTATTAATATGATAGTGCTCGGAAATTTGAAACATTTATTTTAAATAAAATTTTAATCCTTTGATTACACGTGATGTAAAAGTTTTTGGATTCGGATTATGCGTTTTGACACAACAATCGAAAATCACTGTACGAATAACTAAACCGGACCCAAGTTTCTCGATAAGGGGCAACAAATATTCTGTTTTACTCGTTTATACCTATAAAGCAGTGGATAAAAATATACTTATATGCGAAGGGAAAATTTATCTATTTGAATTAGGGCTGGGACTATCCGCATATTCGAATATCCGGACATCCAGGCGGATTATCCGTTGACACAGATAAAATCCGGATAGTATGTATATCCAGTTAATTTGCGCAATTATTTGGATATCCGGATTTACGAAGCACCGGTTAAAATTCGTATTTTCGGATATCCAAAACAACAAAAGTATCGTAGCAGCTTTCATTACTCAGGCCATGATATTTTAAAGCCACGAAAAAACTCTCGCGGTCAATTTTACACATTTTTTTATTTTTACGAAACGATATTTCCATTTCACAATACCAGGCGCTCATACATATGAAGAAGCAAGTTTTCAATACGCATAAATTTGTTTATAGAACTTTTTAATTTGTTTCTAGGAGCCTTTGAAATTCATAAAGTAGAATTTTGGAAATTTAAAAATTTATACAAAATATTTTGTGCGTAGAAATAGAAAACTTGTTACTTCACATGTATGAGCGCCTGGTATTGCATAATGAAAATATCGTTTTGATAAAATAAAAACTGGCCATACGAGTGGCCGCAGGCAAATGGACACATTTTATTAATTTATTTGCCCTATTTTGCATTTCATTAATATCTGATATCCGGAGACCTAAGGAAAAATCCGGATGTTCGGATATCCGAATATTATCTTAGCTTCGGGACTATCTGCATTTTTCGGTTAGTTCTCCGGATATTCGAATATTCGGTTTATCCGAATAGTTGGAAAATCCGGATGAAACTTCCAGCCCTAGTTTAAATGAACATCACTAATATTTCCTGCAAACACACATCGATTTACGTCTTTTTTTCTCGTCTCCGACACAGAATTGTTTTCGTACAAAATTACGCAAAAAAGCGTACTCGTTGGTTTTTAGGCATACCATTGTTACGAATTTCGAAAGTTCGAAAATACGATTCGGATTGCAGCATACTATTTCTACGATTCATAGGAAAATCCGAATACGAAAGAGTTGCAGAATAGATGTGTTAGTTTGAAGACATCAAAACTGTTAATCTGAAACAGAAATGGAAGTTAAATTTAGAGTAATTGAAATTTTCGTAAGGAACTTTACAAAAATGGAGACAAAATCATGGTACAAAGACAATCATACGCGATAGAGCATATGTTTGTCAAAAAAATAAGTGACATCACTTTCAATCAAGCTAGAATTACGTACATACGGTAATTTGCCATTGCCTGCAAAAACGTCCATGTTTCTAATACCAGGAATCGATATTTAGACCTTTAATTTGGGCTGAATTTTTTATATTTTTTACGAATATTAAAAAAGAACCAGTATCTCCTAACAGTAAAATGAATAACGAATCTTCGACCGCCGAGCAAGAAGCATTAATTTTTATTAATTTGAATCGGCATACCTACAATAAAATTTTGTATGCATACTAGGGGTATACGCCATTTTTTGTCATTTCTCACGCGCCGCCGCCGAGTTACGAAAATATCGGCGCGGCGGCGGAGGCGGCGTTCGGCGCCTAAGGAATTTTGTACAAAATTTTCATGTTGTATGCACATTGAAATACATTGCTTGAAGGAACTAAATACTACTCGTATAAAAGCCCTATTTTACGAAATAAAAATTACATTTTTAAAAGGAGTTTTTTTTTGCATAATTTGGGCCGCTGAACATTAAAAAAAAGCGTAACTCAGAAAAAACATAGGTAACACGTTTTTCGATCGAATACTGGTAATCTGACGAAAATTTGTTTCAATACTACAACAATACTACTTTTTTATATACTACATCAACAAGGAAGTTAAAACACATCAAAAACTTGTAACGCCAATATCTCAGAAAGCAGTTTTAACAAAAGCGCCCTTATTGCATCTAACTCCTCAATTATTGGAGATAAAACAAAGACTAGTTGACTATCCTGTGTGTTTTTTAAATATTTTAAACAGAATTTTAATAAAATGCAAACACTTTTTTTTCTAATTTTTACATTCGTAAGTTACTTTATTCTGGGGTCCCACACGTATACAAGAACTAGGTGGCTGTGTGAAAATTACGTTAGTATTCCTAAGTGGTGGTCAAACCCCAGGAAGATTTTGCTCCCGCGCATCGCAATATTTTCTACACAGAGTTAAAGTCCCCCTTTTTGGTAAAAATTACTATTATTTTGCATTACATTCTGTTCTCCTTAGAAAAATTTTGCGCTTAAAATATTAGTGGAAATGTCAACCATTTATAAGCCATTTTTCAAACAGTGTGTCAAAAAGGCCCGTTCTGGTGGGAGTTGATGGGTTACACTTTTGGAAAAAAGTAGGCCAACCTTATTTTCAATATATAACCCGCAAAAAATCGTAAGAATTCCGTAATTTAACATAACGGTTGATAACCTTATTGCCAAAATTTATTGATAGCGACATAAATTACCCCAATAACTTAACCTTTAAATTTTTTTATTTCTTTAAATTGAAATAGTACATACAGATTTGTAAAGTACATAGCGTCGTTTAAAGTGCAAAACCGCGTATCAACAAAATGCAAAACCGTGTGTGTGAAGTTTTGGAAATCATTTTCTAGAGTGTAAAAACACCCATATTTCAAAATAGTTCTCCTTTTTTATAAAGAAATCGTACTTCTGGCTAGTATATTTCAGGACGAATGGATAAGGATTGAGCCAAGACCTTGTGTGAGCAAATCCAATTTTTGGCAGCCAATGTCAGTTACGCGGTTTTGCAGAATGACGATACGCGGTTTTGTACTTTAAACGACGAGAGATCTATGTATATTAGAGTGCCCATCGAAAATCGATTTTTTGTACGTTAGTACTACATATTTTCAAATTGTGGAAGTTATCGATGGTCAAAATTTAAAAAATTCTTCATCTAGTCATTCAAAAACTCATGGATCTAGAAAATCGTATTTTCTGACCTAAATCGACAGGCCGCGACCTCTAAATGGCCTTTAAAAAATCTATAAAAATAGGCAATAATATTTCTCATAAAAATGAATAAAATTAGGGGGTAAGGTCTTTAAATTGTCAAAAAAAGCATTTTCGATGGGAAACCTAATGTATATACTAGGGATTTGCTTGCATTAACCCCGGGATCCCGAAAATTTTGAAATATCGAATTGGTAGTAAGAATTTGTTTATTAATTTTGAAGTATGATTTTTGTAAAATGCCGTTTTGACAGCAATTAACAAAAAAAGCTTGAAACTGTACTTTTAAATTGCAGTCTGAGCCTTTTTTGAAGAAGATTTCAATGAATTTACTCATAGCGTCGCTAATGTAAACGAAACAGAGAGTTTTAAGGAAAAGTTAGATATTTTTTAGATCAATCTACTCAAAACTTCCTCAAATCGAAAAACGAGAAACGTGCTGGTAAAAGAAGTTCAAATATTTTGTAATGGAGGAGATAGGGGTCATTATCTTCAAATGGATTATGTCTACCTTTTGGAAGTTCAGCCTAAAAGTGTTGACGCCGAAATATGTTTTTCATCAGTAGGTTTCGTATGTAAAAACTGCAGGTCAAGCTTGGAAGGATCCGCTTTGAATGCTTTGCTGCTCGTATGAAAACATTTTAAGTGCAATAATAAAAACACCGCAAAAAAGGGGTGTGTGTTTTTAACCAGACCAACCTACCAAAATGTATTTCGACCCGCTGAATCCAATTCTGAGATCAGTAAATTGTGAAAAAAGGCAAAAAATTCCCCATTCGCCATTTCTTTATAGAGTAGAAAAATTGTTTTTGTATATTTTTGTTTTATGTTTTTTTATTAATCGTTACCTGGTATTTAAATTTTTATTTGTGATGTATACGTTCCCCAATCACATAAATACAATTAAAAAAATGTTTTACTTTAAAATTTATCTGATTGAATAAATAACTATCGCTAGCGTACAGTGCAAAGTTGCTAAGTCCAATTTAAAAATTGTGCAGGAGAGGAAAAAACTTCGTATAGCCATTTTCTTCAAGTATTTCGCAAAACTTTAAATACAACATTTTGCCTGTTTAAAGCAAAGCAAAACTCCATACGAATCAGAGGGATTCGATCTTTATTAATAGATTTCGAACTTTTTTGGCCTTATCAAATTTTCGGAGCTTTTTTTGGCCTTAGCAAATTTTCCTTTCATTGAATATAAATGAGAAAATATAAAACAAGGACCTTTACCCTTTTCGAAACGATGCAATATTAATTTATCTAGCCTCCTATATCAAAATATGATTTTTCATTAAAAGTGAAGTTATCAACTTTTCACTCTAAGCTAGCGATATATGAGTTTTACAATCAGTTTATCGTAATTTTTAAATAGTTTTATTTCATGGTATGTCTAAATGCTTTCAGATATTGAATTTTGACTCATATTCATAAAATGTATGATTCAATTTGAATCCCTGGATAAATCCCGGGATTACCTAAAAAATATCCCGAAATCCCGGGATCCCAATTTTCCTGATATTTTGGCATCCCTAGTATATACTCAGTCACTCAACATTTGAATTCAATAAATGAATTAAATAGAATTATAATCTGATGACATGATAAGATTAGAAGCCTCATGGCTCTTTGGAATCTACCTTATGGGCAGTAGCGCCGGCGTAGCCGCCGCCGCCGATTCTTTTTGTAGTTGACCACGCCGCCGCCGCAAAGCCTGTCCGCGTAAACCTCTAATGCCTACAAAGTCCATTAAATCATCCAAAAAAAAATTTGGTGATTTTTTCGAGAAAAAACGCGACTTTTCTTGGATTGTAGTGCTTTTTCAAATTCAAAACTTGGCAACACTGCTTCTAACAAAATATTTCGGATAAATATTAAGGTTTTCGTTAGCTAGAAACTCGATTTTGGAGGTATAATAAAAATTCAAATCGGACCATCTAATTTGGTGAAAATTCTAAAGTAAAGTCTGTTTTCTGATAATTTTGAATTAATTAATAATAAGCTTGATAAGAAGACTATGTTCAGTCTAACAGTTAAATAAACTCTCAAAAAATGGCGAGGATATATATATGTCTTTCTATCAAGTCAAACAAATTTTTTGGCGATTTTTTGGCATAAATCAATTCATAGGACTTACATCCTCGGTTTCTTCATGATTATATACATTAACTAAAAAACTACAGTTATACCTGTTTCTGTATTAATTGCGTTGAATCTGTACGATGCACAAGCAGTTAAATTTCCTTCTCAAAATTTTGAGTTAGCTCACTTTAGATCTAGGTGTGCGATATATACATTTTGAATTTCTGCTCTTTATTAATAAACGTGCGAAATGTAAGTATGCACATATGTTAGAAAAATTTGTTGATTAATCTCTATAGATTTAAATGCATATGTTTATTAGTGCATATATTTCAAAACAAAATTTTTTGCTTTGCTGTTCGTTTTCGACCCAAACTTAAAAAAAAAAACCTGAATACCGCACATCCCGTAGTACCGTAGGTCCCAATATCCGGCGCCCATCTCTAACGTGAATTGAACGTAAGCTGCGTGTGCATCTTCCTTGCTTTTATTTTAGTAAAATGTTCTGAGCTTTTTCTATTCGCGGTTGGTTTTGTATTTTCTTATTTAAAAATAGCTATATACTATACGTATCTCTCTTTGAATAGCTGCGTACGTACATATGTATGTACATATGTACATACCTACGTGCTGCGTTCCTCTCAATGGTTTTCTTTTGTGTATGCTTCTATTAGATCGCATTATATTGCATTTTTTACATATGTACATACATACTTGCATATGGATGTAAAAATAATAATTTATTTTAATTTCCTGAAGCGAAAGATTAAATTAAGTCTTGTCTGATGGCAAAATATAAGTTTACAATTTTAAAGAATACTAATATTGAAACATACATCTCCTTCTTCTTGGTTGGCGCTCTAATAGAGGAGGCCTCCTACTCCCACTGCTACCACCAGCGGGTTCCGAGTTTAATACTTTCAGGGCTGGATCGTCTGTGTCCTTGCAAATAAAATTTTGTTCAAATATTTTTTTAACGGAGTTAAAGAACATTTTTTTGTGTATGTTACCGGATTATTTTAGACCCCTTCAATTCTTTCTTTGTCGGAAAGGTGGTAGTTCCGATTATTGCATCATGAATGATCATTAAAATCGTTTGTGTTTTTGCTTAAAAATTACTTGTTTACATTGTTTGTTGTTATTTAAAATTGAGTACACAGTTTTTTAAAACATTTAGACGCGACTTTTAGTTCAATTAATTGTAACATCTTCCAAGTTCTCCTTTGCTTGCTTTCTCCTTTCCATAATTTTAGCAGCATTTGTCCCATCATGCAGCTCGAATCTCGCAATAAGAGCTGTGTAACATGCATTTTCATAATATTCAACTGTAAAACATGATGAGTGAGATATTTTAAATCCGAAAATATTTCAATTTCCCTAAATATCGTAAAATATAATTGCCAGAATATATAATGAATGGATGCTTTTGAAAATTTTAATTCATGGAAAA
>NW_023458568.1:19897824-19921330 GCF_013731165.1 Rhagoletis pomonella | reverse complement strand
GGACCCCAGAATAAAGTAACTTACGAATGTAAAAATTAGAAAAAAAAAGTGTTTGCATTTTATTAAAATTCTGTTTAAAATATTTAAAAAACACACAAGATAGTCAACTAGTCTTTTTTTTATCTCCAATAATTGAGGAGTTAGATACAATAAGGGCGCTTTTGTTAAAACTGCTTTCTGAGATATGGGCGTTACAAGTTTTTGATGTGTTATAACTTCCTTGTTGATGTAGTATATAAAAAAGTAGTATTGTTGTAGTATTGAAACAAATTTTCGTCAGATTACCAGTATTCGATCGAAAAACGTGTTACCTATGTTTTTTCTGAGTTACGCTTTTTTTAATGTTCAGCGGCCCAAATTATGCAAAAAAACTCCTTTTAAAAATGTAATTTTTATTTCGTAAAATAGTGCTTTTATACGAGTAGTATTTAGTTCCTTCAAGCGATGTATTTCAATGTGCATACAACATGAAAATTTTGTACAAAATTCCGTAGGCACCGACCGCCGCCGCCGCCGCCGCCGCGCCGATATTTTCGTAACTCGGCGGCGGCGCGCGAGAAATGACAAAAAACGGCGTATACTTGCATACAAAATTTTATTGTAGGTATGCCGATTCAAATTAATAAAAATTAATGCTTCTTGCTCGGCGGTCGAAGATTCGTTATTCATTTTACTGTTAGGCGATACTGGTTCTTTTTTAATATTCGTAAAAAATATAAAAAATTCAGCCCAAATTAAAGGTCTAAATATCGATTCCTGGTATCAGAAACATGGACGTTTTTGCAGGCAATGGCAAATTACCGTATGTACGTAATTCCGGCTTGATTGAAAGTGATGTCATTTATTTTTTTGACAAACATATGCTCTATCGCGTATGATTGTCTTTGTACCATGATTTTGTCTCCATTTTTGTAAAGTTCCTTACGAAAATTTCAATTACTCTAAATTTAACTTCCATTTTTGTTTCAGATTTACAGTTTTGATGTCTTCAAACTAACACATCTATTCTGCAACTCTTTCGTATTCGGATTTTCCTACGAATCGTAGAAATAGTATGCTGCAATCCGAATCGTATTTTCGAACTTTCGAAATTCGTAACAATGGTATGCCTAAAAACGAACGAGTACGCTTTTTTGCGTAATTTTGTACGAAAACAATTCTGTGTCGGAGACATGGTGAAATAAAAACAAGGTGATATCAGTAATCTAATATGGCGTCGCATTTAACAAAATTGGCCATCATAAATTACAATGTTGCTTACTATATTTTTCTTCCTATTTGTGTTTCCAATATGAAATATAGTGTCGGCAACACTGTTTCTCTGTTTTCTTTTTTACTTTGACATTCGCCTGCGTTCTTTCAATAAATTGCTGCGAAAATTTTCGGAAGTTTTAGTTGCGTCGGTAAGTTATCTGTTTTATATTTTCGATATTTTTAGTTAAAGTAATACTTTTTCCTTAACTAGCCCCAAATAAATAGTCCAGAGTATTTATGTACGTTCATACAATTTATACATTTTCTATTAAATGTTGAGCTTGGTGATTTTTAGTCTGCAGTTGTATACTAGTTTTTAATCCTCTTGAAAATACATCACAGCTCTAAGTGGGAACCCCAAAAATGGGTCATTACTTTACCTTTTAATGATTGTATTACTTTATTATTTAACCGTGGAAACTTTCATAATACGCCTTTTAGCTGCGAGTCCCTTAAATATCGTTTTAGCCGTTTAAAGCTTACTACATGCAACAATACGACAGTATACAAGACCTTGTGAATATGTTTTTATCCTTCTAGAGGGTTAAATGAACAAATTATTATTTTAATTATTGACGTATTATTTTTTAATAGAATATGTCAAGAGTACCTAGTGCTTTGTGCCATACGACATGGCCAGGTGCAGGTGTAAGTCGTTTTCAAGTTCCGAAATATTTATGACTCCAAAATTCTCTAAAGTAAACATGCAGGGTCAATTAAACTATTTTCTATTATATTATATTAGTTCAACATCAGGTATGCTATGGAACTCAGCTATCCACAGTATACAGAAATAAGTGTTTGTAAAGACTATTAATTAGCTTCGAAAAAGCTACATATTATATTAATTCTAGAGTTTCAAAATATTAAATTTGAAGTTACATTTATTTATTATCACTACATTTTCATGCATTATAAATTCGAAAAACATGTGCATTTAATAAACATGTAAACTAAAAAATATGTACATAAAACATTCAAAAAAACTTGAAAATATCCAGCGATAAATGAAGTTTCTCTCTTGTTCATCAAGTTCTATTTCAGCTTTCAATTCTGGCCTGAAGCATTATTTCCTAGCCGATAAGAGGGAATATGAAATGTATAAGTAGGGATCAACACACGCCAAAACGTGTTTGATTTCAAAAGTTTTTTAGTCCTTTACCAAATTAAAAAGAAATATTTTAAAAATAATAGACAAGATTTTCTTTTTTCTTTTCGGATTTTCGACAATAAAAATTATCGCATGCCGCCTTAATGTCTAATAATTATTGTTCTATGTTTCATTAATTAAATAATAATTAATTGCTGATTTATTGTCACTCCAGTACAACGATTTTAATAAAGTACTAGAAAGGTTGTACGGGGTACCAAAAGATTCCCTTTTCTACTAACCTCAAATACATGACCGGAGTGTGAGGGTCAACAAATAGTACAAAAACAGCTTCTGATGTCACCTTGTTTTTATTTCACCATGTGTCGGAGACGAGAAAAAAAGACATAAATCGATATGTGTTTGCAGGAAATATTAGTGATGTTCATTTAAACTAGGGCTGGAAGTTTCATCCGGATAAACCGAATATTCGAATATCCGGAGAACTAACCGAAAAATCTAGATAGTCCCGAAGCTAGGATAATATTCGGATATCCGAATATCCGGATTTTTCCTTAGGTCTCCGGATATCAGATATTAATGAAATGCAAAATAGGGCAAATAAATTAATAAAATGTGTCCATTTGCCTGCGGCCACTCGTATGGCCAGTTTTTATTTTATCAAAACGATATTTTCATTATACAATACCAGGCGCTCATACATGTGAAGTAACAAGTTTTCTATTTCTACGCACAAAATATTTTGTATCAATTTTTAAATTTCCAAAATTCTACTTTATGAATTTCAAAGGCTCCTAGAAACAAATTAAAAGTTCTACAAACAAATTTATGCGTATTGAAAACTTGCTTCTTCATATGTATGAGCGCCTGGTTTTGTGAAATGGAAATATCGTTTCGTAAAAATAAAAAAAGGTATAAAATTGACCGCGAGAGTTTTTTCGTGGCTTTAAAGTATCATGGCCTGAGTAATGAAAGCTGCTACGATACTTTTGTTGTTTTGGATATCCGAAAATACGAATTTTAACCGGTTCTTCGTAAATCCGGGTATCCAAATAATTGCGCAAATTAACTGGATATCCATACTATCCGGATTTTATCTGTGTCAACGGATAATCCGCCTGGATGTCCGGATATTCGAATATGCGGATAGTCCCAGTTCTAATTTAAACAGATAAATTTGCCCTTCGCATATAAGTATATTTTTATCCACTGCTTTATAGGTATAAACAAGTAAAACAGAATCTTTGTTGCCCCTTATCGAGAAACTTGGGTTCGGTTTAGTTATTCGTACAATGATTTTCGATTGTTATGTCCAAACGCATAATCCGAATCCAAAAACTTTAACATCACGTGTAATCAAAGGATTAAAATTTTATTTAAAATAAATGTTTCAAATTTCCGAGCACTATTATATTAATAAATTCGGTTTGCACTATGCACTTTTTGCGAATTTCTACGTGGGTTCTGCGCAAAAATACTGATGTGCACAAGAAGTGTTGTATACCTTTAACATGCGGAAGCCCTTCTTCTCCGGCAACACAGAAAGGAGAATTTTACTTAGTAAGAGTTATAATCCCTAAGCGCGGCCGAAGGCAGAAGCAAGTGCAACAGGTGATGGATCTAACAAAGTGCATGTCTTCAATGACTTGGAAGAAGCTGTTATTGCATTAACTGGATTGAGAACCAGTTCTTCAAGCATAGGAGTAGTTCTGGCTTATGGTTCAACAATTCAACCAGAAGCTGACATAGACGCGCCCATGGTTACTATGCCCGACAGCTCCGCGTATCTTTGTGAAATCATTCCCATAGCGCGCTCTTACTCCGCTGCTTTAATTGCAAATGCAATAGAATCCACCGTTTCCTTCAAAATATGTAAAATCAAACAATTTTACTATAAATAAGCACTTCATGAGTGTTTTTTTAATTCCTTTCCACTTTGTTTTCCTTCATTCAACTATCTTCGAAAAACAACTGATAGATAGCTGGCAATGCTGCACATGTTCCCGCAAGGGTTGCAGCATGTGGATTTTTCGTTTTTCGTAGCATAGCTACGAATTACGAATTCGGGTTCTAGAATAAGGGGGTAAAACAAACAGCACCAGAAGACGCACCAGGCATCAAACTCAAAAATTTTCGCGTTTTGAATTAAGAAAAGCACTAAATTTAGTGCGAAAAGCACTAAGTTGGTAACAGTGGTCAGAAGTCTTATAATCTCGATGCAAAACCAATACAGATTTTTTTGTATGGAGAGTGGTGCACTCTAATATATGTATGTACATATTATACCGATCGACAAACGAAAAGAAGCACTCGTAATGACGGCGAATGTGAGCAAGGAAATGGTAAAATTAACAACGAGCGGCAGAACACGTTGGAGCCCAGACATTGCCAATCGGGCAAGTCATGCTGATGAACTAGAGAATCTCTTGGAGCAAAGCAAATGCGATAAATAGGCGATCGTGAGGTAAGAATTTATTATACACAGGTTTGTGCGAGTATTTGTCTGTGTGTATGCAAAACTGATTTGTTAACTTTTCTAATACATATTACCGGCAAAGTCGACCTTGAAACTGTGAAGATACATGGATGTAAGCGTCATTGTTAGTAACAATTGTATTTTCATGTTTGTATGTGCAATTTTAGTTTTCATTCATGCATAAATACACACATATCGCACACCGTCTTCAAAAGAGTCACAACTCAAAATTTGGAACTTTTGAAATCATGCGCTAAAAATGTACAGAGAGCTTTTATTTACCTTTCAGCAAAAGCTGGAGCAAATCTTTTTTATAATTTGATAAAAAAACCTAAGGTAAAATCACCCTTGCCCATATGATTAGCATTAGTTTTTCGCATTTTCTGACGAACGTATTATTTTTAGTTGTGGCTCTTTTGAAGACTGTGTGCGATATGGATGTATGTTTGTGTGTTTGTCTATTACATATGTATGTACATAAGAACAATTCACGCAGCATAAATTGAAACTAGATCATCAATCATTAGCACTACTGCAGTGGCAGGAAATACCGCGTATCAACAAAATGCAAAACCGCGTATCAGCAAAATGCAGAACCGCGTATGTGAAGTTTTGGAAATCATTTTCTAGAGTGTAAAAACACCCATATTTCAAAATGGTTCTCTTTTTTATAAAGAAATCGCAATTCTGGCTAGTATATTTCAGGACGAAAGGATAAGGATTGAGCCAAGACCTTCTGTGAGCAAATCCAATTTTTGGCAGCCAATGTCAGTTACGCGGTTTTGCAGAATGACGATACGCGGTTTTGTACTTTAAACGACGATATGTTAGTTGTCATAAATACCTAGTAACTTGTTATGCTGACCTGGACCACTTCAAACGTAACAAACTGATATATATGATTCGGTTGCCCAACGTGCCATGGTTCAAAAGGAGTAGTTGTCTAGGTGGTCCCATGTTATGCAGCGGTGGACCAGAGGTGGGCAGGTCCAATGACATCGCAATGTTAAATATAACCATATTTTCGCCATATCGACCCCTTTGCGCAAAATTATCGTATGTTACAAAAACGAAATTTTACAGGAAAGTTTCTTTGTATTTTTCTCTGCTTTGGCTAGCACCATCAATCCCAAAGTTTAGATTTGCTTAAATGATTGAGAAATATAACTAAACGCAAGAATTTTTTGTAGAAAGGTGTCTACATTCAAATTTCTTTGCACATATGATATTTTCGCCCACAAGAAAAAAATCATTGCCACATACGATAAAATTTACAGTCAATTTTTAGGGATCTATTGGGATTTAAGCCGTAATTTTGAACAGATGATGTGTTATTGGTTGTAAAATAAAGTTGCATCGAAAGGGGAATTTCGTAAAAAATGTTCTTCTTCTTCTTTTTTGGCGCTTAAACGGCCTAAGCGATTTTGGCCGAGTTCAGCAAAGCACGCCAGTCGTTTCTCTTCTGTGCCAACTGACGCGAATTGGAAACGCCAAGTGAAGCCAAGTCTTTTCCACCTGATCTTTCCATCGCAGTGGGGCCTCCCTCTTCCTATGCTACCACCAGCGGGTTCCGAGTTGAATACTTTCAGAGCTGGGGCATCGGTGCCCATTCGAACGACAAGACAAAGCCAGCGGAGCCGCTGTATTTTAATTCGCTGCACTATGTCCATGTCGTTGTAAAGCTCATAGAGTTCATCGTTCCATCGTCTGCGGTACCCGTCGTCGCCAACGCGTAAACGCCCCTAAATCTTCCGCAAAATCTTTCTCTCGAATACTCCAAGAGCCGCCTCATCGGATGTTGTCATTGTCCATGCTCCGGTGCCATATACCAGCACGGGCATGATGAGTGACTTATAGAGTGTGGTTTTCGTACGTCGAGAGAGGACTTTACTCCTGAATTGCCTGCTCAGTCCAAAGTAGCACTTGTTGGCAAGAGTGATTCCGCGTTGATTTCCATGCTGACATTATTATCGGTGTTAATGTAAACGAAATTGTCTACTTTCTCGAAATTATAACTGTCAACAGTGGCGTGGGTGCCAAGGCGCGAATGTGCTGACTGTTTGTTTGATGACAGGAGATACTTCATCTTGTCCCCGTTTACCACCAGACCCATTCGCTTTGCTTCCCTATCCAACTTGGAAAAGGCAGAACAGACTTCGCGGTTTTTGTTACCGATGAAGTCGATGTCATCAGCATAAGCCAGCAATTGCGCGCTCTTGTAGTAAATTGTTCCTGAGCGGTTCAGTTCTGCAGCTCTTATTATCTTCTCCAACATCAGACTAAAGAAGTCACATAGAAGGGAGTCGCCCTGTCTGAAACCCCGTTTAGTGGCGAACGGCTCGGAGAGGTCTTTTCCAATTCTGACGGAGCTGGTGGTATTACTCAATGTCATTTTACACAGCCGAATCAGTTTGGCGGGGATGCCAAAATCAGACATGGCGGCGACTCCTTTAGTGCTGTCGAGAGCGGCTTTAAAGACGACAAATATTGACGTCTGAAGACATAATGATAAGGTCTAATCAGTTCGTTGACGGTGGGCTACAGTCTTTCGCACAATACAGTCGATAAGACCTTACAACCTATACTTAGAAGGCTGATCCCACGGTAGTTCGCGCGAATGGCGGGGTCGCCTTTCTTGTGGATTGGGCAGAGTACACTTAAATTCCAGTCGCCGGGAATGCGTTCATCTGACCATATTCTGCATAAGAGTTGATGCATACACCTTATCAACTCCTCGCCACCGTACTTGAATAGCTGAGCTGGCAGGCTGCCAGCTCCAGCAGCTTTGTTGTTTTTCAGCCGCGTTATTGCTGTTCGTACCTCGTCATAGTCAGGCGTAGGAATATCGACTCCGTCATCATCGACTAGAGATCGGATTCTTCCTTTCCACGACTTTCCAAGCTGCTACCATTCAGTAGGGTGGAGAAATGTTCCCTCCATAATTTAAGTATGTTCTGAACATCGGCAACTAGGTCGCCATTGTTGTTCTTACAGGACTTACTGGTAAAATTTTCGGGCTTTTTTCCTGTCGGCCTGCATTTCAAGGTCTTCGCACTCACGTATTTCGGCCTCTCTCTTCTTGTTGCGGCAAATACGTCTCGCTTCCCTCTTCAGATCCCTATAGCCGTCCCATATAGCGCGCATTGCGCCCGATCGAAGCGTGGCCCTGTAGGCGGATTCTTTTTTCTCTGCAGCTTCCTGACAGTCCTCATCTTACCAGTTATTCTTTCGGGCTCGTTGAAATCCGACTACTCCTTCGGCGGCGGTACTTTATGAGCGGGAGATATGGTTCCAATGCTCGCATATGTCGGTTTGTTGAATAGCGCTCTCTGAGAGCAGGTGTGAGAGTCGAGTAGTGAATGCATTGGCTGTCTGCGGTAATTCCAGCTTTTCGATATTAAGCTTTCCTTGCATATCTGGGCGCACATTTTTTGCTGCACAGAGGCGGGTGCGTATATTGGCTGCAACAAGATAGTGGTCCGAGTCGATGTTTGGCCCTCGGAGTGTACGTACGTCCAAAACGCTGGAAGCGTGCCTTCCGTCTATCACAACATTATCGATTTGATATCTCGTTTTTTGATCAGGAGGCAGCCACGTAGGATGGATCTTTTTATGCTTGAACCTAGTACTGCATACTACCATGTTTCGGGCCCCGTGAACTCGGTCAGCCTCAGGCCGTTGTCAGACGTTTCGTCATGGAGGCTGAATTTTCCGATAGTAGTTCCAAAGATCCCTCCCTTGCCCACCCTGACATTGAATTCGCCAAGCACGATTTTGATATCGGGGCGGGGGCAGCGCCCGTACGTGCGCTCCAAGCGCTCATAGAAGAGATCCTTGGATATCTCATCCTTCTCTTCCGTCGGGGCATGGGCGCAGATGAGTGAGATGTTGAAGAATCTCGCTTTGATGCGGATTGTGGATAGACGCTCGTCCACCGGGGTGAACAGTACTCGGCGACGGAGTCTCTCTCCCACCACAAAACCATCACCGAATTCGCGCTCCTTTACATGGCAGCTGTATTATAAGTCGTAAGGCCTCAGACATTGCTTGCCGTGCCCTATCCAATGCATTTCTTGGATGGCGGTGATGTCAGGTTTCGCTCTTACGAGGACATCAACCAGCCGGGCAGAGGCACCTTCCCCTCCCGAATACACATTTATAAAGCTCCAATACAGACACCCGCATGCTGCCGCACCTACTGGTGATCAGACGCCGCAGACTTCAGTGAACCATTAAGCCGAATAAGTCGGAGTGGCCTCACCAAAGCTCCCTTTCTTTCTGTCGTAACCCAAGGCTCCACTCGCACATGGGTTGCTCACGTTGCCCAGAGTGCGCGAACGAGGACGCAAAAGTCGGGATTGAGTATAGCCATGCAACAGTAACTGCCTACCCAGCACAACGACTATACCCCATTGCACTCCACCGATCTTTTCTTGCAATAAGCATATTGACCGCTTGAAAGACAGTCACGAAGAATCGCATTTCTTATGTACAGATCTATCAGTCTCTCTAGCGTTTTTAGCAAAAGCCTTTTCACTAAAAACGAAGAGGCTGATAGGCCTAAAATCCCTATTGAAAACATGAGAGCCTTTTCCGGCCTTCGGGATGAACGAAACACTGACTACCCTCCAAGCCTTTGGATGTACCCGATTCGCACGCAGTTCGTATACATAGGATCCAACCAATTGCACGACACCTTCAGAGCCCTTTGCAGCTGCGCAGGTATGATGCCATCGGTTCCCGGCGACTTTAGTGGTTTGAACGAATTTATAGCACAGGCCATGTGACGATCGTCCAGAAGATCGGAGAAGTACAGGACCTGTGGCGAGATTCTATAACTAGTTAGCGACAATTTTCGAATTGCTATCGCACTTTTTGACGCAAAAACATTTATATCATGCGTCAAAAAGTACGATAGCGATCCAAAAATTGTCGCTAACTGGTTACAGATTCTCCCTCCTGAAGTACAAAATATCGCAAAGACGTACATTTGACTGTACCGCGAAGTACAAAGTACAAGAGCGAAAAAAGAAGTACTGTACTTCCGAAAGAAGTACGGTTGGTCACATAAGGTATACGCAAATTTCCTAGTGTACATTTTCAATACACCCGATATACCGGTAGCGTATATAATATCACGTACATTTCCCATACACGTTTAATTAGAAATCGTGTGCTAAGTTATTTATTTCTCTGTACACCTCGTGCTTTAAGTATGTGTATTAGACACGAAGTTTCAGCACGAATATGTTCTAAACACACTTGTAGTAAACTTTGTTTGCGAGTACAAACTGCCAATGACATTTGTTAAGAAAAGTGTATGAGAGTTGTATATGGAAGACTAGAGTACTCGATCATGCGTTGAGTAAAGGATACCCCTCGCACAGACCCATCATTTTATAAACGCTCTCAGTACGAACCAATGTTGCCAAGTTTTGAATTTGAAAAAGCACCAAAACCCAAGAAAAATCTCGTTTTTCTCGAAAAAAATCACCAAATTTTTATTGGAGTATTTAATGGACTTTGTATGCATGAAAATTTATATTGTAGGGATGCCAATTCAAATTAATAAAAAATCTATGTTTTTGCTCGACGATCGAATTTCAAGGTGGTCTTGAACCAGTCTTAAGTTTTATAAAATTGTGCCTAAAATTGGATTTCACAGCCTTTTTCTACATCATCTGTAGGTTCATAATCCATCGAAATCAAAGTCGTAGCTGATCCTTTTCTCGAGATATTCACAATTTTATATTTTATTTTTTAAATGCAATAATCCTTTTTTTACTAATACTTATCATTTTAACAATGCAGGGATCGTATAAAATTTTGATATATAGGCTATTATGTATATATAAACATATATGTATATGTTATATCGTATATCGTCGATTTTTGTAAAACGGCCTATCTTACGGCAGTCAAATTTTACAGCAGAGCGAAAAAAGGGTTTTCTTTGATGGAAATGCCTTGATAGGCTGTATTTTCTCTAGCTGTATGTTACAAATCTGTTGTTTTAATAACGATTTTATGATTTTTATGCATAAATCTTGACGCCTGTAGTTCGGGGTTACCAAATCTCATTCTTGCCATAACGACGATTTACGCGGTTTTGCAAAAACATCGACGATATACAAATATATTTGAATTAGACGCGACCATAGGGCTTATAACATTAAAAATTGTTTTGAAGTTATTGTAATTTCTGGCAAAGTTGACCCTTAATAATAATTTAATAATTCAACAGATACATAAGTACAAATCGGGGACCATCGCTTAAAATTCGGCATGAATAAGCATGGTGGTCGGCAGTCGATTTGAGTTGCACATGCTAAGAAAAGTTTCATAAACAGCATGACCAAGACGCAATTATCCCTTTCCGAGTATATGTACTCGTAATTGGTATCAATGGCGCATGATCCTTTTCTCGAGATATTCACATTTTTATATTGTACTTTTTAAACGTAGTAATCCTTGTTTTTACTAATACTTATCATTTTAACAATGCAGGAATCGTATAAAAATTTGATGTAAAGGTTATTATATATATGTATGTATATTAGGGTGGGTCAAAAAAAATCAAGTATTTTTTTTTTTTGGATGCGACACACCAAAACTAGTTCCTAGGTACCTCTAGAAAGTACTTACCAAATCTGAGCTCTTAATATTATCGGGAAGATTATGCTGATCATAGTTTTCCATTTCTATAGGAAATTGAACGCTCTACAAAAAAGGTATCATGTGGTCCCAGCAATGGCGAGTTACCGAATGTAATTTTGACATGGTTGGAAGTGCTGTCACATATTTTGTTCGTAAACATATGCTCTCGCGCTAATGATTGTCATTGTGACATCATTTTGTCTCGATTTTTGTAAAGTTTCTTACAAAACTTACGATTGCTATAAATTGCCCTTTTTTTAAGATTTACAGATTTGGTGACTTCTAACTAAAAACAAAAGTACCAAGCACTAAACTCTAAAATTTTCGCGTTTTGAATAAGGAAAAGCACTAAATTTAGTGTGAAAAGCACCAAGTTGCCAACAGGTGCACCGATAAAACGTATATATGGCAAACAAAATGGCAAATCGTAACCAATATTTTTGCCTGTGGTCGTGGGAGTATTTGTGTAAAAAAACTGGTCAAATGTCATATTTATCAACTTTGATAAAGATGTCTTTAAACATATTATTTCTTAAGCTATATAACCGAGCTATCAATGGACAGTCATACAAGTTCCCACTTCTACTTGACCTTTGACGTACGTCAAAGAGGACATAGTCCTTTAATAATATTTTTTTTCTGTTCTTTAAATACCTGCGTTGGTTTCTTTCTTTATTATGATTTGTGCGGACTAGTCTTAAAAAATCTACTAGACACAAAAGAAGAAAGTGTACACTGTAATTCTTAAGCAAATTTTCGTGATTTGCTTTTGATGTTACATACATATATTCGTTTCAATAATTTCAAATGGGGCTCTTTGGGGAATTTATTTTTAGAAAAATTTAAAAAACAGCAATTTTGTTAACTTGTCGGGCAATATTTTTTTCATAGGGATATACATTGGATCCTGGCTAAAAACATCTGTGGTAAAATTGCCCCTTCTCTGCTATTTAAAGTCAAAGAGTAAGCTCCTTCAATAGGGCTTTCCAGCAGTAATGATCAACGTCTGGCTAAAAAGAGAATAGATGCTCAAATAATTAAAAAGCTATAGGTCTGACCTTTAATTAAATAGGAATTACGTAACTTTCGGAGATTAAAATGCCTATAAAAAAACACGACTTTGAAAACAGAATTATGTTAAAAATTTTCATTTCTGGAAAATAATAATTTATTTTCCTTATCCACCTATTTTGCTCGCTATAAGCACACATTTTTCAAACCAGTCACAGAAGAAAGTATTAAAAATGAATTACGAAAACTAAAATCGAAAAACGCTGATGAAGTTACAGATTGCCCAAATTCTGAAACAGCCAAAGGAATGAGAATGAAGAATTCGTTTTAAAAAGCTTTAGAAAAACCTGTCACATCTGGTTTGGCTTGTAAGCGCTGTTAAAACAACGATCTCGTCATTATGCCAGATACTAATTGTATCTTAAAAATACTTGACATCCGCGTTCGCATCCTCATCCGCGGATGTTAGCAGTTTAATATTCGCATCCGCGGATGTCTAAAATTCCACATTCGCAACATCCCTACTGGGGACATACTGATCAGCTTCCGTAGCTTTTGGAGGTGACCATTCGGGCCGCCAACACTATCTGCCGCCCCTGGGTCAAAGCCACGACCGAGAACCGTTACCAACTGGGACCGCTAACCTGAGCCATTTCCGAAAAAAATCGCCAAAGTTTTTTTTTATAAAATTCATGAAATCGGCTTAAAAAATCTTTTATTTCAAAACCAAAAACGAATATAATGCATTCAGGGTAATAATAAATAACACAAATCATTTATATGATAGTGATATACAAAAAATGTTCTTTAAAAATATTCATAATTTTAAAAAATATTTTTATTAACACATTTCCCAATCGGACTGCGCAATTAATAAATTTATTGTAACTCATATTAATTGAGTAACCGCATAATCCGCTTTTAAGCGCTCGGCGCTAAAAAAAAAACTTATAATAAGGCGAGATCAGCTATTTCCACATATGAAATTGGAAATTTCACATTCAGCGGGAGTTGTCACAAATGGTGGTATAATATTGGCAAATGTTCGATATGCTACAACTAAATATATTTCAATAAAAAGTGTTTCCACATCAAAATTATCACGTGTTTCGACGCATTTACATGATAGCGCACAAAAAATTGAATTGAAGGGAAAAAATCCCCAAAGGCGATTTCCTAAATTTTTACGCGCAAATATCCATAAAACATCGCCAAATGGGCGCTAAATCGCCCAATCTGGACACTCTGAATCTGACGATCAGGATCCAGGGCTGCCGTCACCGCCATTGCTTAACAGGGCCGAGTACTATCCTCGCAATCACCGGGCCGCCGATATAACTGCCGCCCCTAGGCCGAAACCGATGACAAGCGCCGCCATCTTCCAGGACCGCTAGCCTTGCCATCGTCATCCAGGGCCGCTGCCACCGCCACCACTTATTAAGGCCGAGCTATCACCTTCGTCATCATCAAGGCCGTCGGCGTCATTTCCGCCCCTAGGCAAGACCACTACCGAAGTCCGCTACTTGCTGTCTGTCTGTAAGGACCGCTAACATCATCGCCATCCAGGACTGCTGCCACCGTCATCGCCATCAGGGCCGGAGTTATCATCTTCGCCAAACACCCGGGCCGCCCTAACCCTATCACCACCCTGGGCCACCGTTACTACCCGCCACGAGCATCAGAAGCCGCAGGTTAAGTCACCACCACCATTCAGGGCCGCTGTCCCCGTCGTAACAGGGAGGGGCCCGTTATCGTCTCCACCGTAACTAGGGCCGCCAATGTCACTATTTGGGCCACCGTCAACATCACCGCAGGGCCGTCACTACCACTACAAGGGACTGCTACTGCCGTCACGACCAGCGCCGCCGCTCTCGTTGGCCTCAGTGCCGGTATGGTGGGCGCGTATCATCATCACGCCCGGTTCCGTTCTCACCGTCATCTCATTAATCACCCTCTCCGCTCTCACCGTCACCGTTACCGTCACTCACCACCGAACAGTCTCCGCTCTCTGAACCACGACGCCGACCACTGGCCAGAGAGTCTCTCTCCCTCTCTTCTTCTTGGACGTCAACGTTTCGGTATTCTGGCCGGAGACCTCGTCCCAACTCTAGAGCGGCTCAGCCTTCGATACAACCCACCTCATGAGACAGTAATTAAATGTATACGCATTTAACAATACTTTAGCGTGTACATATCTAATAAAGTAACTTAAGATAGATATGTCGAAAAAAGCTCGATGCAAAAACAAATTAAATAGTAAACATATGTATTGTGTGGCTGAAAGAAGTTCATAATACTTACTAGTGGCAGAAATAAAAGAAACACCTTATTTCAACCAGTTTAGTCTATATTTCTTTCCTTTATTTAATATTTAATTTTCTTATAAAAGTCTACCTCATTTTATAAATAACTAACAGCATTTAAATGCGTATTTCAAAATTTGAACAAAAATTATAAAAATGCAAAAAAAATAGCCAAAATTTCAAACTTACAATGCTGGTCATGTTCTTCTTAATAAAGTTAGGACTATATTCGAGGACGTTGTCGAGTATATATTAGTTCTTAACACATAATTTTTTCAAAATAAATATTAAAATAAATATTACAAAATTTCAAGGATATTCAAGGATACAATTTTTAAGGACATTTTCAATGCCTTATGCACCAAAAAATTTAATCTGTAATAATCTCTACAGAATTTTGTTTTTAATGCGATACCCATACTGTTTTCCTAAGTACATTACACTAAATTTTTTAAACCATTTTCTGAATTACTCATATTATTAAATTTTCAAAGTCCTTTTAAAAAAATCCTGACGGCGGAGAGAACTACTAAAAACGCAATTTTACTGCATATATTTGGCCCATGGATTCGCGAATATATTGATTTTTTTTGTGTGTAAAATTGCCTGTCGCACGATATTATTAAGCTAGACATTTATAAAAAATATTAAATATTCAATAAACAAAAGAAATACTGCAAAAACTTGTCAAAACTTGTTTCTATTATTGCCGGGTTTAACATCTCTAATGCACACTAAATTTAATGGGCTACAAAACTGCATACCTAGATTTTTTTAAGATTCTGAATAAAGTTTGGAATTTGTATGACCATTTGTGGACATTCTTCGAATTGTTATAAATCTTGTACAAAATTTGAACTTTTGACTTACGTGGTTTTTGCTAGATAGTGAGCTATTCCTTTATACAGAAAATACATAATAAACATTAAATAAACAAAATTAAAATAGACAACTTGCTAAAATGTCGCGCCCCATTTTAAGTTTTCGCCACCGTGTATACATTTACATAATAGGGGTACACATTCTCTAAGTTCTGCAAAACCTGTGCACGGTGTAACGATTTCACGTTTTCGAAAGTTTACCCATAGGAAAACCGGTTCTACCGCGCAAAGGTTTTGCAATACTTAGGAAATACCCCTAATGTATCTTAAGCTTTGCAATGCCTTGTTGCAAACATGTATTTGCCGACGTTAAATTTGTATTTTATCATAATAGGCTTTGATCTGCATGCACCTTTCTCATATGCACATGTATATAAGTATGTAAGTCCGTGCAGATGTCTACAAAAATATACTGAGAGATGTGATATACAGATGCATGTGTGTGCATAAATAAATACGTATGTATGTATTTGCGCTTGTATACCCTACAAGACAGCTGAGTATCATATGAGTGATCATATATCATTATCGCTAATTACAAAATTGCTTATCAAAGTCCTCATTTTCGTTCAGGCCATGGGATAAAATTTAGTGTTTTCCCCTCAATGTTGTTATCAGAAAGTCCTCGGTACTTATAGTTAAACTACTCATTTATGCCACACTAGAAAAACAAAACTGTAAATGTGTGTGAAGTGCAATGGGGTATAGTCGTTGCGCTGGGTATGCAGTTACAGTTGCATGGCTATACTCAATCCCGACTCTTGCGTCCTCGTTCGCGCACTCTGGGCAACGTGAGCAACCCATGTGCGAGATGCGGTAACCAATCCGAGTGGAGCCTTGGGTCACGGCAGAAAGAGAGGGAGCTTCGGTGGGGCCACTCTGACTTATTCGGTTTAAGGGCTCACTGAAGTCTGCAGCGTCTGTTCACCAGTAGGTGCGGCTGCAATCGGGTGTCTGCTTGGAGCAAGCGGCTCGCTATATAAACGTGTATTTGGTTGCGAAACCACTCCCGTCCCAGCAATGGGTTGTGCGCTGGGCTTGGGACCCGCCACGTAAAAACCACTTCCAGTGAAGAAGCAAGGCAAAGCCTCGGATGAGACCCCCCCTTATGATGACGACCACGGCAAATGTTTAAAGGACTACGATTTGAGGGCATGCACCTGGAATGTCCGGACCCTTAATGGGGAAGGTGCCTCTGCCCGGCTGGTTGATGTCCTCGTAAGGACAAAAGCTGACATCACCGCCATCCAAGAAATGCGTTGGACGGTGCAAGGCAAGCAATGTCTGGGGCCTTGCGACGTCTACTACAGCGGCCATGTAAAGGAGCGCAAATTCGGTGTTGGATTTGTGGTGGCAGAGAGACTCCGTCGCCGAGTACTGTCGTTCACCCCGGTGGACGAGCGTCTATCCACAATCCGCATCAAAGCGAGATTCTTCAACATCTCGCTCATCTGCGCCCATGCCCCGACGGAAGAGAAGGATGAGGCATCCAAGGATCTCTTCTATGAGCGCTTGGAGCGCACGTACGAGCGCTGCCCTCGTCATGATATCAAAATCGTGCTTGGCGACTTCAATGCCAGGGTGGGCAAAGAAGGGATCTTTGGAACCACCGTCGGGAAATTCAGCCTCCACGACGAAACGTCTGACAACGGATTGAGGCTGATCGACTTCACCGGGGCCCGAAACATGGTAGTATGCAGTACTAGGTTCAAGCATAAATCCATCAAGCTACGTGGCTGTCTCCGGATCGAAAAACGAGAAACCAAATCGATCATGTGGTGATAGACGGAAGGCACGCTTCCAGTGTTTTAGACGTACGCACACTCCGAGGCCCAAACATCGACTCGGACCACTATCTTGTTGCAGCCAAGATACGCACCCGCCTCTGTGCAGCAAAAAATGTGCGCCCAAATATGCAAGGAAAGCTTAACGTCGAAAAGCTGCAATCACAACAGACAGCCAGCGCTTTCGCTACTCGACTCTCACACCTGCTCTCAGAGAGCACTCTTCAACAAGCCGACATATGCGAGCAGTGGAACCACATTTCCCGCTCATTAAGTACCGCCGCCGAAGAAGTAGTCGGATTTCAGCGAGCCCGAAAGAACAACTGGTACGATGAGGAGTGTCAGGAAGCTGCAGAGAAAAAAGACGCCGCCTACAGGGCCACGCTGCGATCGGGCGCAACGCGCGCTATTTGGGACCGCTAGAGGAATCTGAAGAGGGAAGCGAGACGTATTTGCCGCAACAAGAAGAGAGAGGCCGAAATACGTGAGTGCGAAGAGCTTGAAATGCTGGCCGACAGGAGGAATGCCCGAAAATTTTACCAGAGAGTTAGGCGACTTACGGAAGGTTTAAAGACCGGGGCGCACTCCTGTAAGAACAATAATGGCGACCTAGTAACTGATGTCCAAAGCGTACTTAAATTATGGAGGGAATACTTTTCTGCCCTACTAAATGGTAGCAGCACGGAAAGTTGTGGAGAAGAAGAACCCGAGCCCGCAGTCGATGATGACGGAGTCGAAGTTCCACCGCCTGACTATGACGAGGTACGTATAGCAATAACGCGGCTGAAAAACAACAAAGCCGCTGGAGCTGACAGCCTGCCAGCTGAGCTATTCAAGTACGGCGGCGAGGAGTTGATAAGGTGCATGCATCAACTCTTGTGCAGAATACGGTCAGATGAACGCATGCCCGACGACTGGAATTTAAGTGTGCTCTGCCCAATCCACAAGAAAGGTGACCCCGCCATTCGCGCCAACTACCGCGGGATCAGCCTTCTAAGCATAGGTTACAAGGTCTTATCGAGCGTATTGTGTGAAAGACTGAAGCCCACCGTCAATGAACTGATTGGGCCTTATCAGTGTGGCTTTAGACCTGGCAAATCCACCATCGGCCAGGTATTCACAATACGCCAAATCTTGGAAAAGACCCGCGAGAAAAGGCTCGACACTCACCACCTATTTGTCGACTTTAAAGCCGCTTTTGACTGCATTAAAAGGAGTTGCCTATACGCCGCTATGTCTGAATTTGGCATCCCCTAAGAACTCATACGGCTGTGTAAAATGACGTTGAGCAATACCACCAGCTTCGTCAGAATTGGAAAAGACCTCTCCGAGCCGTTCGCCACAAAACGGGGTTTCAGACAGGGCGACTCCCTTTCATGTGACTTCTTTAATCTGATGTTGGAGAAGATAATAAGAGCTGTAGAACTGAACCGCTCAGGAACAATTTACTATAAGAGCGTGCAATTGCTTGCTTAAGCCGATGACATCGACATCATCGCTAACAAAAACCGCGAAGTCTGTTCTGACTTTTCCAAGTTTGATAGGGAAGCAAAGCGAATGGGTCTGGTGGTAAACGAGGACAAGAAGAAGTATCTCCTGTCATCAAACAAACAGTCAGCACATTCGCGCCTTGGCACCCACGTCACTGTTGACAGTTACAATTTCGAGAAAGTAGAGAATTTCGTTTACTTGGGAACCAGCATTAACACCGATAATAATGTCAGCATTGAAATCCAACGTAGAATCACTCTTGCCAACAGGTGCTACTTTGGACTGGGTAGGCAATTCAGGAGTAAAGTCCTCTCTCGACGTACGAAAACCGCGCTCTATAAGTCACTCATCATGCCCGTGCTGGTATATGGCGCAGAAGCATGGACAATGACAACATCCGATGAGGCGGCTCTTGGAGTGTTTGAGAGAAAGATTTTGCGGAAGATCTACGGGCCTTTACGCGTTGGCGAGGGCGAGTACCGCAGACGATGGAACGATAAACTGTATGAGCTTTAGTGCAGCGAATTAAAATACAGCGGCTCCGCTGGCTTGGTCATGTCGTTCGAATGGACACCGACGCTCTAGCTCTGAAAGTATTCAACTCGGAACCCGCTGGTTGTAGCAGAGGAAGAGGGAGGCCCCCACTGCGATGGAAAGATCAGGTGGAGAAGGACTTGGCTTCACTTGGCGTTTCCAATTGGCATCAGTTGGCACAGAGGAGAAACGAATGGCGTGCTTTGCTGAACTCGGCCAAAATCGCTTAGGCGGTTACAGCGCCAAAAAAGAAGAAGAAGAAATGTGTTGAAATTTTTGCCTAAAGTGCTCAGCAATGTCTTGAAGGGATACTTATAACCAAGGAACGGATTTATGGAAATTGCCTTTTTTCTGCTAAAGAGATAGAGTATATCCGATTAAGAATGTCCACGATTTAGCTTTCCCTGATTCTATATATACACATTTGATGTTGCCTTTTTTAAGATATTTGCCTTTTTTTCTACCTTTAAAAAAATGATTATAGCATTTACAATTTTTTTTTAAGATTAAAAAATATACACATGCCCATGCGGCTTATAGAAGTGCAGGAGGCACCTGTTGCCAAATTGGTATTGGAAAAATTCAAAGCCGTTTTCTCAGCTAACGTATGCTTGGAGACAAAAACGGGTGTGGATAAAATTGTAAAGGGCGAGGAAAACGCCCTTATTCCTGATAATATGAACATTTCAAACGTTCCATATTTAAATTGGGCTCCACTTACGTCGAGCGCGCATTTAGTACATTCAAGGCTTTTCTTCGCGAAAATCGAATGAAAATGCTGCCAGAAAACTTCAAAATGCATCTTGTGGTTCAATGTTACTACAACTATACAGATTAAAGTTTTATGAGTTAGAAACACGAAAGGATAAAATAGTCAAAGATTCAAAGTAAAAATTTTTCATATAGGCTGCATTTCTTTATTCATTCTGAACGTTTGGAATAAACCTTTTTGTTTATTTATTCTTTAGAACGTTCCTGATGACATGTTAACGTATATTTCAAACGCATTCTGTTTATTCCGGCTATGAAATGGGATTATCCGGAATGTATAAAGAAACGCAGCCATAATGAAACTAGTTCATAGTTTTTCTCTTTTTATTTGTAATATAAACATTTCTAAAATAAAATTATTTTTTGATTGTTCTTCGTATTTTCTGTCTTTTTTTAGTGCCTTATTTTGCTTTTTTTGCAATACCTAGTGCCTTTTCCTGCCTTTTTCGCTATTTTGTTTTGCCTTTTTTTGCCTTTTTTGCAATACCTAGTGCTTTTCCAGCCTATTTTGTTATTTTATTTTGCCTTTTTTATAAGTTTTAGGTCCTAAAAATCCGTTCCCTGCTTGTAACTATATACCAGGGACCAAAAATAACTGTTATCTCGAATTTACAAATTGAAAACGTTGACCGAATTCTGAAATTTAACGAAAACGTTGTTTCATAACAGTTATTAGATGAGAAATATGTTTTCCGTTGCCGATAATAGTTATTTCCCAACGTTTATTTTTTACGTTGCCAATAGCTGTTATTGCCCAACGTGTATTATTTACGTTGCCCATAAGAGTTATTTCCCAGTAACAAAAACACAAATATAATGCCGACGAAATAACATCCATAGAGATGCAATGGCAACGGTTAACATTACATACCTGGAGTAATTTAGACTCAACTGTAAAATTTTGGGCCGAAGTTTATCAGTTTCGAAATGCCCTAGGAGAAAACCCTTTTGCTGACCTTTGCAACCTAGTTTTTAGTTTTCTTGTTTTGCCTATAAGTAATGCAGAAGTAGAGCGAATATTTAGTTCAATGAATATAATAAAAACTAAGCAAAGAAATCCAATGTGCGTTAAAACGTTAAACGCTATTTTATATATAAGATACGGTTTAAAACGTGAAGAAAAATGCTGCCATAATTTTACTGTAGATGACGATCTCTTAAAATTAATGAATTCAGGTGATATATACAATAAAGATTCATTTGATGATGAGGAATATACACTCGATATAAATTAATGGTGTTAACTAGTCTTTCGTTTCTTGCGATTTATTTAAATAAAGCATGTGAATTTTCACTAAAAAATTTTAGCCGTTTTTTGCCAGAGTCTATGTGAAGTTTCACTAAAACATTTTAGCCGTTTTTAGCCGCTTTTTTTGCCAATCTAGCCGCTCGGCCCAAAAAGTTCTGGCAACACTGCATGCGATCTGGCATCTACCTATTACAACGAATTATAAAAGCGACGAATTAACAAGAAAAGGTATATCAGTTGCTTCATTTGAAAGATATTCAAGAGATCAACTCAATGCTGTCCTCTTGAATTTCCTTATAAGAACTTTTATTGGCATATGCATCGCACAATGTTGTAGTAGAAAAAGATTACGCATGCTTGGCAGATATCTCACAGGTGGAAATAAGACCATCAGTAAAGCCCATGACACCGAAAGGGATTGGTAATCCATATGGTATCACAGCGTTACTATTATTGGCCTATATGTGAGGAGGATACTGCGCCTTAGTGGTTTCAACTTAAACCAAAAATGTTTACTTTACAGACTATTTTTGCTTTCAAACGCTCTTTTGCATTGGCCAACGCAAAAGTTCTTATTAGGCACCGCGAAGTAAGCGGGCATTGGCTAGTAATAAATAAATGGGTTTGAAACCATGGTACAATATTTACAGGTATTGTCTTCCCAAAAAGTGCATATTCCGATCTGCCTTATTTAAAAAATACCATTGTTGCCCACACTAAAACGTTTACTGCTGGAAATATCCCTTTTTTCATCATCTTCTTCTTTTTTATTGGCGCTGTAACCGCCTAAGCGATTTTGGCCGAGTCCAAAACAGCACGCCAGTAGAGCTGTCAAACTATCGACGATACAATCGATAGTATCCATAGTCTGGTCACTTGAAATAACTATCGATAGTTTTAGTATAATCGCCACTATCGTTTCATTGATAGCGTATTCTCTTTCCTAGCGCTTTTGACATTTGCACGTATTGGTTCAAAGAGAACAAAATCCGCAGCATTATTTCATGAACGAACGAATAAAATAAAGATCACCCAGGACGTTGTGCGAGAGATAAGTATGTTTTTCGCAGTGACGTCATTTTTTCGCCACGGAATGAAACCATGTATGCGAGAGAAACAACCGATTAAAAATGACGTTATCAACCATTATTTTTTTCTCAAATGCAATTTTAAAAACGCGGTTGCCGCGCTGGATGATCAGTTTAGTTGGTTCATGGTTGCGTTCCTTATCTCCCAGAAATAGTCAGAAAAAGTCCGAAGTAGTCAGATTTAGTCCAAAAAGCGTTCATTAACTCTAAAATAACAGCAAAAATGAGAGAGCAACACTCAGTGAGAATGACTCTCTTCAGTCCGAAGTAGTCAGATTTAGTCAGAAGAATTTTTTCTGGCAAAATCTTGAAAAGTGTCAAACTCAACTGATTAGGGCTATTCGCGATTCGCTGCATAAGAGCTGACAAATTTATGCAATTGCAGAAGTATGCCATGGATTGTGAGCGACCTTTATTAAACTGTCATGGTAAACCTTTTTTAATCAGCTGATAGAAATATCAACCACAGTTGCAATGCATAGCATTTTTATGCTATGGATTTTTGGTATTGCAAAAAATAATAGATATAGTAAGTGTTTATTGTGCTTGTGCTTGTGTGAATGTGTTTTGTACGTACATTTCTATTCTTGTTTGACGTTAGTTTTGTTGTTGCCATTCTTTGGACTAAAAATTTGGATTTTGCGTTCCTTTACTTTTTCCTGTTATTCTCTTTTAGTGAGCGCATTTTGCTTACGCTCTGACATTTTGACACTTTTCAGATTTTAGTAAAAAAAGATAAGGAATGAACGTATTATTTCTAAAAGCGCAATTTTGTATTTTAAGCGTGGGAATAGCAGAGGTTACATTGACGACTTAAGAGCGTATCAGACCGGGCAATGCAGTATATTTTGATTTGCTTGACCTTATTTTGTCGGTCCAAACAGGAATCTCGATTT
>NW_023458568.1:19894925-19897814 GCF_013731165.1 Rhagoletis pomonella | reverse complement strand
ATAATCGTTCTTATGTCTATTATTTGGGCAATAAAAATAATAGATCAATTTCAAAAGACTGTCAGATTGAGAAATTTCAGAAAGCAGTTGCATGAGCAGTGGCACCTTGCATGTATGTATGTAAAGGGTCTTTCGCTTTTTGACTGTTTACACGGCGAATGAATTTCTAGCAATATTTCTCAATACTAAAGTGCAACCGTGAGCCGCTAAAATAAACAAATTTATAAAAACAAGAAAACGAGAAATAAGTGGATTTAGAAAAACATATGAAATGGGTCGATAGTATCGATAGTCACCCTTAAGACTATCGTAACGATAGTTTGACAGCTCTACACGCTAGTCATTTCTCTTCTGTGGTAACTGACGCCAATTGGAAATGCCAAGTGAAGCCAAGTCCTTCTCCACCTGGTCTTTCCAACGCAGAGGAGGCCTTCCCCTTCTTCTGTTACCAGCATCGCGTTGAATATTTTCAGAGCAGGAGCGTTTCTGTCCATTCGAACGACATGGCCAAGTCAGCGGAGCCGCTGAATTTTTATTCGCTGCACTATGTCTATATCGTTGTAAAGCTCATACAGCTCATCGTTAAATCGTCTGCGATATTCGCCATCACCAACGTGTAAAGGTCCGTAAATCTTTCTCAGAATCTTTCTCTCGAAAACTCCAAGAGCCGCCTCATCAGATGCTTTCATTGTCCATGCCTCCGCATCATACACCAGCACATGCATGATGAGTGACTTATAGAGTGTGATCTTTGTACGACGAGAGAGGACTTTACTTCTCAATTGCCTACTCAGCCCAAAGTAGCACTTGTTGGCAAGAGTGATTCTGCGTTGGATTTCAAGGCTGACGTTATTATTGGTGTTAATGCTGGTTCCTAAATAAACGAAGTCGTCTACTTTTTCAAACTTGTAACTGTCAACAGTGACGTGGGTGCCAAGACGCGTATACTCTGACTGTTTGTGTGATGACAGGAGATACTTCGTTTTGTCCTCGTTCACCACCAGACCCATTCGCTTTGCTTCTCTATCCAATCCTGAGAAGGCAGAACAGACGTAGCTCTTGTTTTTACCGATAATATCAATGTCGTCGGCATACGCCACCAATTGTACGCTCTTGAAAAGTATTATGCCTGAGCGGTTCAGTTCTGCGGCTCTTATTATCTTCTCCAAAATCAGATTAAAGAAATCACACGAAAAGGAGTCCCCTTGTCTGAAATCTACGTCTATAAACCTAGCTGACCCAAGTCGCCAAAAATCAATAAAAATTAGCTAGGAATTAGGTGTCTTTTAGTTGTTAATTAGGGCCTCCAAAATTAATTTAGGTGTTCCTTTGGTTTCCGAGAAATTCGCAAAAATGTGTGGTTTACGTAAACCTAGCTGACCCATCGTTAAATTTAGGTTTTAAACTTTCCAAATATATGCTGGAATTAGGTGTCGTTTAGGTGTTAATCTCCATTGGTTTCCGAGATATTCGCAAAAATGTGTTTTTCAGCTAGCTTAGCGCTGTTAACCTAGCCGAACAATCTTAAAATTTTTTTTTTAATTTTCGAAATACATATATGCAGGAATTAGGTGTCTTTTAGGTGTTCTTCAACGCCACTAAAACTAATTTCGTGGCTCCATTGGTTTCCGAGATATTCGCAAAAATTTGTGGGTCAGCTTGGTTTACGTAAACCGGAATGGAGCTACTAAATTAGTTTTAGTGGCGTTGAAGAACACCTAAAAGGCACCTAATTCCAGCATATATTTGGAAAATTTAAAACCTAAATTTAACGATGGGTCAGCTAGGTTTGCGTAAACAAGGTTTGAAAAACACATTTTTGCGAATTTCTCGGAAACCAATGGAGCTACTAAATTGGTTTTAGTGGCGTTGAAGAACACTTAAAAGACACCTAATTCCAGCATATATTTGGAAAATTTAAAACCTAAATTTAGCGATGGGTCAGCCAGGTTTACGTAAACACATTTTTGCGAATTTCTCGGAAACCAAAGGAACACCTAAATTAATTTTGGAGGCCCTAATTAACACCTAAAAGACACCTAATTCCTAGCTAATTTTTATTGATTTTTGGCGACTTGGGTCAGTTAGGTTTATGGACGTGATTTTAGGTCGCCAAATGTGTTAAAATGGAAACTTGTATGTGCATATATTTAATTTTTAATAAAATACGGCAAATAGAGAAATCGGCAAAAAACGGCTAAATTTTTTTTTGTAAAACGGCTAACAAATCGGCTGCCACCTAAACTGAATTTTCTCCGGCTGTTTGCTATCGCAACCGGCCGGAAAATTACTAAAATGGCAACACTACTGGGGAGTATGACGTAAAATACTTTTGTTGAGGATATCATGAAATTTCAAGTCAATCCGATGTCTAGTTTCCAAGATATAATAGTTTTAAAACGCAAAACATACCCGGGTATATTGCCGTTGACATAAAGGTTAAAAACTTAAAAGAAAAGACTTACGTTGAAAAAAATTACCAAATTTTAACAACAAAAAAAAATACCAAACTACCAAACTCGTTCTAAAAAGAAAAAAACATACCAGTTTTGGTAAAAAATTACCAAAGCGGCAACGCTGTTCCTAACTAAAGAAATTGTCTACTTTCTCGAAATTACAACTCTCTGCTCTGACTCTTTGTTTGATGACATGAGATACTTCGTCTTGTCCTCGTTGATAACCGAACCCAATCGTTTTGCTTCGTTATCCAACTTGGAAAAGGCAGACTTCGGGGTTTTTGTTACCGAAGATGTCAATGGCATTGGCATACGCCAGAAATTACACGCCCTTGTAAAAAATTGTTCATGAGTGGTTCAGTTCTGCAGCTCTTATTATGTTAACATTTGCAATATGCGATCATAAATGCCCTTCTGCTCACGCTTCAATTTG
>NW_023458568.1:19890904-19894825 GCF_013731165.1 Rhagoletis pomonella | reverse complement strand
ATGCTGGAATTAGGTGTCTTTTAGGTGTTCTTCAACGCCACTAAAACTAATTTAGTAGCTCTATTCCGGTTTACGTAAACCTAGCTGACCCACTCATTTTTGCGAATTTCTCGGAAACCTATGGAGCTACTAAATTGGTTTTAGTGGCGTTGAAGAACACCTAAAAGACACCTAATTCCAGCATATATTTGGAAAATTTAAAACCTAAATTTAACGATGGGTCAGCTAGGTTTACGTAAACCTAGCTGACCCACACATTTTTGCGAATTTCTCGGAAACCAAAGGAACACCTAAATTAATTTTGGAGGCCCTAATTAACACCTAAAAGACATCTAATTCCTAGCTAATTTTTATTGATTTTTGGCGACTTGGGTCAGCTAGGTTTATGGATGTGATTTTAGGTCGCCAAATGTGTTAAAATGGAAACTTGTATGTGCATATATTTAATTTTTAATAAAATACGGCAAATAGAGAAATTGGGAAAAAACGGCAATTTTTTTTTTGTAAAACGGCTAACAAATCGGCTGCCACCTAAATTGAATTTTCTCCGGCTGTTTGCTATCGCAACCGGCCGGAAATGGTTAAAATGGCAACACTACTTGGGAGTATGACGTAAAACACTTTTGTTGAGGATATCATGAAATTTCAAGTCAATCCGATGTCTAGTTTCCAAGATATAATAGTATTAAAACGCAAAACATACCCGGGTATGTTGCTGTTGACATAAAGGTTAAAAACTTAAAAGAAAAGACTTACGTTGAAAAAAATTAACAAATTTTAACAAAAAAAAATACCAAACTACCAAACTCGTACTAAAAAGAAAAAAACATACCAGTTTTGGTAAAAAATTACCAAAGCGGCAACGCTGTTCCTAACTAAAGAAATTGTCTACTTTCTCGAAATTACAACTCTCTGCTCTGACTCTTTGTTTGATGACATGAGATACTTCGTCTTGTCCTCGTTGATAACCGAACCCAATCGCTTTGCTTGGTTATCCAACTTGGAAAAGGCAGGACAGACTTCGGGGTTTTTGTTACCGATGATGTCAATGGCATTGGCATACGCCAGAAATTACACGCCCTTGTAAAAAATTGTTCGTGAGTGGTTCAGTTCTGCAGCTCTTATTATGTTAACATTTGCAATATGCGATCATAAATGCCCTTCTGCTCACGCTTTAATTTGCGAATGTTTGATTGGGCATGTAAGAGGTGATCAAAATAATAATAATAATCATAATCTTCATAATATTATCCAATTGCTCTCGCTTATTTATGGAAAATTGCCCGAAGCAGCTCATCTAATTTAGCAAACAAAAATTCTGGAAAATGTGGGTATTGTTAGGTAAACGTGTATTTCACTAAGGTAGATTCCTAGATATTTGAAAGTCGGAAAAACTCAACGCTAAAGCAGGCACATTCTCTTTACTCGCAATATAGTACGTAGTAGGCTATAGCGACCTCAAGTGAAATTGTTTATGATTAAAAGTGAACTATTTTCTAATGTTAGGGAATGGTGACAACAATTTTAAGTTTTCATTAGGAATTTTTAAACAGCTTTCATGGGATATTTTTATGTTAGGTATGGTTTTTATTATTTTTTCAGGGTTGGTATCGAAATTCTGGTACTACAAAAATCGGAACACGAAATTCTGTTTAACAAAATTCTGCTTCTCAGAATTCTGCTTTTTTAAAATTCTGCTTTTTTTTATAATAATAATAATAATAATAATATCCCAACGGTTTTTACCCTCCATTCCCGCCCATCCGCACGAGGGGCGCAGTCCGCATGACGTACGGAACCAATATTTTAAATTTTTGTGCCGAGTCACGATAGGCAGGAGTTTGTTAAGTGTCGAGATCTAAAACTGTTCAGCTACAGAACTAAATTCATCAGCTGATTTTATGTACTTATGTCCATAATTCACTTATTGAGAGAGGAGAGTATCGCTTTCTTAATGCTGAAAAGCGGATCTGATATATCAAACGTGCTGGAGTGAGAGTTAAAATCCTGGCATAAGCAACGGAGTGGGTCGTGCAATTCAAAATTGGTTTTACAAGCTTTCAGAAATATGGGACAAAAGTGTCTTGATACGCGTGAGGGAACATTAAAGCTTACATCAGCCAGAAGAGACGGACTTGAAATTGAGCCTGTCAGTAATTTAACCATAAAAATTATACCAAGCATTTCCCTGCGACTGGCAAGTGTAGGAAGGTTAATAAGTTTTAAGCGACTCGTATAAGGTGGAAGACTATATTGAGAATCCCATCGGAAATTTCTTAAAGCAAAAAGTAGGAATTGTTTTTGAATTGATTCTAACTTGTCGGTGTAAATTTGATACCTTGGATTCCAAACCACCGAGCCGTATTCCAGAATCGGCCTAACTAATGTTGTAAACAGGGTTTTAGTGATATAAGGGTCACTAAATCCTTTTGACCATCGTTTCACAAATGCAAGTACACCTTTAGCCTTGCTGACTGTCACATTAATGTGAAGATTAAAATTAAGCTTAGGATCCATTGTGATACCAAGGTCCACAAAATTGTATACCTGTTCCAGGTTATGGTTACCTATTATATAAGAAACTGGCAGAACAGCTCTTCGCGAGAAGCACATTACTTTACATTTCTTAAGATTTAGAGGCATAAGATTTACTTTACACCAGTAAGTCATGCTGTTTAAATCTGATTGTAGCAAAGACCTTTCTTTAATTGAAAGTTTTACATCATCTGCATACATTAAAATTTTGGAGAATTTTATATCTGTAGAAATATCGTTTATAAAAAGCAAGAACAGAATCGGGCCTAGGTGGCTACCCTGAGGGACTCCTGAAGTAACATCAATGACGTCAGAGATAGTATTTTTAAACAATACCCTTTGTGATCTATCATAGAGGTATGAAGAGATCCAACGTAGAAAATTAGGTGGAAGACCAAGAAGATCAAGTTTATAGATGAGCAACGAGTGGCACACTTTGTCAAATGCTTTACTGAAATCAGTATATATAACATCAACAGTTTTGCTCTCACTAAATGCTTTTGAGATATAGGATGTTAATTCAAGTAAATTTGTAGAAGTTGATTTGCCCTTGCAAAATCCATGTTGACTGTATGAAATGCTTGAAGTGATAGAATGCGTCAACCGATTTGTTATAATTGCTTCAAATAATTTAGGAATTGCAGAAAGCTTAGCTATGCCTCGGTAGTTCTCCACTGAAGATCTGCTACCGCTTTTATGTAAGGGGGTTATGAACGATTCCTTCCATACAGTTGGAAAAACGCCCTCTTTAAGAGACAAATTAAATAAGGCTGTTAACGGCTCATAGAGATAATCAGCACAATTTCTAAGAAAACAAGTGGGGATCTGGTCAGGACCATAACTAAAAGACTGATTTAAGGACTTCAGGTAAACTAAAACATCATCGGGAGATATTATAGGGTTATGTATTGAGTTAATTGGACTTAGTTTAAAAGGATAGTCAAAGTATGCTTGGGAGTTAGTGGAATAATTGGATTTAAAAAACTGAGCGAACATGTTAGAAATTGTTTGATTATCACCAGAGACGGTATTTTGATACTTCATGGCGGAAGGAAACCCCCGTACATTTCGCTTGGAGTTTACGAAATCATAAAATGATTTGGGGTTATAGTTATATTATACGTCGTTTGATTTTACACAAGTAATCTTTATAACACTTTTTGTTTAATTCAAAGAACTTGTGACGCAAAAGTGAGTATTTTACATAGTATGAGTGTAAGCCGGTTTTTTTGTGTAATCTAAAATAACGTGACTTTCTGTTTTTCAAGTTTCTCAGTTCTTTAGTGAACCATAACTGCGTTTGTTCTTCAGGAACACACATGCGTTGAGGCACATACTTTTCAAATAATCTATGTACAGTACAATTAAAATGTGCAACGCTTTGCT
>NW_023458568.1:19877703-19890804 GCF_013731165.1 Rhagoletis pomonella | reverse complement strand
GAATATATAATGAATGGATGCTTTTGAAAATTTTAATTCATGGAAAAAGTGTGTCAAATTTGACTTGAGTTTGAAATTTTAGCTGTGTGCTAAGCTTGAAGTATAATGTTATTTGAGTAGGCCTTCATCTAGAAGCGTTAAATTTTGAAAGACGTGCGACTCAGTGGGTAAATCTTGGAAATACATTCAGCTCCATCTGTGAAGTAATGAATTAGTACAGGGTGGCGCCGAATGAGCTATATGGTTTAAATGGTTTATGAATTTTTCATTTATGCGATTATTATAATTTTTTTTAAATACAGTATATTATTGGGGAATTTTTTGCAATCAGCTGTAAGTGATAGTAATTTTCTGCTTCGCACATATGTAAGTGCTCTTTTTAGCATATTTGCCATTACTTTTCGCAGAATTTCGGGTGTAATGGCCATGATTTCATTTCGAATGTTGGTTTGGAGTTGGAGAATGGTTCTTGGTTTGTTAACGTACACTCATTCTTTCAAATATCCCCAAAGAAAACTGTTAAAAAGAATTCAAACCATATAGCTCATTCGGCGCCACCCAGTATTATATCCAAAAACTTGAGGTTTTTTGGCCGAAATTACGATTTTTTCAAGGTAAAATGATGACTTTTCAGCAAAAGCATTTGGCAACGCTGCTGGCAGGTGATTCCCAGGCGTGGATCCCGTTGGCATAGAGTAAAAAAAAAAACTGTTATAAAGAATTCAAACCATATAGTTCATTCGGCGCCACCCACTAAATTCCTCACAGTTTATCCGCGAAGTTTCCCCAGATATGGGAAAACTTACAGCTGATTGAAAAACACTGAACATTGTAATTTTGGAATTTGATTTGTACTGTGAATCAGTGATGCCAGATTGTGGGTAATTTCCCTATTTGAGGGATATTTTGCATCAAAAATTATTAAAAGGGAAAAATGGGACACTTCATATAAATAAGGGATTTTCTTTTGACGCAGTTATTGTTGCATAATTGATCAAAATTCAAGAATATTCGACATTCTTACGTAATTAATCGTTCTGAAGATGTGATGTGGAGTGAAATGGTATATAATTGTTAAAAAGTATAAGGACAATTTCGAAAATTTTCTTACGTTAACCAATTCAAGCGCTGAGTAAGAAAGAATCTTTTCAGTTGTAACTGATGTTTCATGTAAAAAGCGGAAAAAGTTATCTGATGAAATGTTAAATAGCACATGAATGTGCTTCAATTTTAAAGTCTCCAAAAAATTGTTTTAGGCCCTTAGTGAGTGAGCAAAAAAATGAAAGGGAAAAAATGTATGAGTGAAAAAAATTCAGAAAAAGGGGTTTTTTCTTAACAGCCCTCGACAGGCAATGGCAAACCTCCGAGTGTATTCCTGCCACGAAAAACAGCTTCTCATAAAAATACACTCGCCATTCGGAGTCGGCGTAAAACTGTAGGTCCCGCCCCTTTGTGTGACAACATCAAGGGGACCGCCACAAATTGGAGGAAAAGCACATATGTATGTGTAAGCGCCAAACTATTATTATTATTTTATATGAATTTTACTTCTTTACTACTGAAACATGTATAGGTTTAAATTCGTTGGGAATTTTGTGGGATAAATTTTCAAGATGTGGGTAATTGAGGGATTTTTTTCCCATTTCAGTGGGATATTTAACAGAGAATGTCTGGCATCACTGCTGTAAATCTATGATCATTTTTCGTATAAACCAGAGAGCTGCATGGATACACTCAAAATACATTTTAAGTCACTCGCTTTCTTTTCACATCTGCACACACTCGCACTCATTTATTTCCAAACATAACGTGCGATAGCATTGAAAAAGCGTTGTCAATTGAGTGAATAATTCACACTATCAAGTGCTCGATTCAAATAAGTGATTGATTGGAAAAACAAGTGAATGCCATAACTGCTATAATGAAAGTATCAAAGAAAAAGAATTTGTAAATACAATTCTATTGGTTTTCTAACTGCATATTATAATGCAAAAATATCAACTGATCGAGGGTGGATAAAAGGTGGCATCTTTTGTCAGAAATAACATTTCCAGCAGAAGAAAAAACTCTTTCTGACGATGCGCTAGTTGAAGGAGTGGCTATTAAATACTCTACGACTGAGTTTATGCAGCAGCGGCATTTCGCATTTGTGTGCCCCCCACCAATTAATTATATAGAAGTCCGTATGAAATTTACCTCAATATTTTCATATCGCCGCAGCTCTGCAGTAGCTTTATCAGTTCTGCTCACAAAGGTAGGTTGTTTAAGAAGACCTGAAAACAGCTCAAAGTTGTCTGAAGGTAATAAAGGTATATCCGCAATTTGTGGTTCCGTTGCACTGTCAGAATTCTCAGTTAACGTTCTCATAATTTGTAAACATTTCTCTTTTGTGTACCTTTGTTCAGATTCAGTAAAGTTCTTGAGCCCTTTTACTGGCGGGTATGGAAAAAGCGCAATTTTGTGCAAAATCTGTTAAGTTTTTAACAGCAACTGTTTTTAAATAATAAAGCAACTTATTTTTCAAGTCTTTTATAAAGCCGATGTCTTCTGAGGTAACTGTGCATTTCTTTTGTAGACTAGTTATATAAATGTACGTCAGGTGGATTGTTAGATATTTGTCACCTTGTAACTTTTTGAACGCTTCTTCAAACGGTCCCGACTTTTTAAAATATCGTAATTTAATCGCACTATGGTTTAATAAATTGCTTGTAGTGACTCAGTCACCGTGTCATTAATTGGCTGCTGAAAATAAGTAAAAATATTTAAATAATTTAGTACAACTAATATATTTAATAAAATACTTCATCAATATCAATTTTGTTCAAAATTCTCGTATTCTCTACTATTTGTTTGAAGTCAATGAGTGTCATTCGATTGCTCGACTTGCGTTTCATAACAGCGTTTTTCACGCTTGACTTGATTTGGAAAGAGTATATCTATGCGATAATTGAAATCAAATGAGTACACTGCAGCTAAACATTGATTTCAAAACTAACTATGAATCTCACTGTTTGTACGATGTTTCTCACTACCCGTATACAGTTCACAGCAATGAGTTCATACTATTTAGATGGAAGTGAGTATACTCATGCTGTTGTCTGGTATAAACTAAATTAATAGAAAAGTAATAATGAAATATCTGCCATCTTACGATTATTTTGTTTTGCTTTGCTGTTCCTTTTCGTCTCATTAAAACATAAAAAAGTACATATCTCATACATCGTTTTTAACGAAGATTTTCTGAGTTTGCGAAGGTTGCGGTTATATCGGGAGTGTCGGGAAAGGATTGTCGTTTCGTCCCGCCTGAAAAATTTGTACATGCCTTCCCGATACCGCCAATCCGGCCAATTTGAAATCAGTACCGTGAATCCCGCGGGACGCGATATCCCGCGCCCATCTCTACTTCAGAAGGCTTTTTGGAGAAATTCTTTTAAAACTGTCTTTTAATTAATAAAAAATTATACTTCTTTAAGGAATTTTTTAAGCTTCATATCTTATATATAAAAATAAGTGCACGTTTTTGGTGTGACCTCATAACTTCACTGAATTTAACCAAATTTATGTGACATATTCGATCTATCATGCAGATGGTTTATGCGAAGTTTCCCCGAATTCGGAAAAAGGGAAAAGTTTCCCCGAATACCAACAAAAATTTTCATCTGGTATATCTCTTGAAATATTTGTGGTAGATTACTGGAAATTGGTATAGAGACATATGAAATAATTCCATACTCATGGAGAAAAATGTGCGGTATTGGAAAATAATTATTGGATATTAAATAAAAAAATAAGTGCACGAATTCTACCAAATTTAAACGGTTTATTCGGACTATCATGCAGATGGGTTATGCGAGTGTGCCCGAATTCGGTCCAGCGGTTCATGATATATGACAGTTTATGTCTGTCACATGTACCACGTATATGGTACAACAGCAGATACATGAAAAATAGAAAATATAGTGAAAATTTGCTGCTATGATGTGCTGTGGATGTGATGTGATGTTCTTCCGAATAAATTAAGACACGTATAAACATGGCTGCAATATACAAAAAAAAAAAATCATATAGAAAAATTCCAGGATTTTTCATTAATTTTTCAATATTCGGTGTAGAGAAGCACACCGGGGTACCGCTAGTCAAATATATTTTATTGAGACTAAAAACATTTATTGAATCTTATTTGTAATGCTAAATAATATAAGCATATACTTGTGTATATTCGCGTAAATTTTAAATAGGTAACCCCTTTATAGAAAGCATTCAGGAAAGCGCTTATTGAGTAAGTCTTTTAGAAAGGCTTCACTCAAGACCACGTTAAAGGCGCCAACCATTTTGCCAATTGACGTCACAGTCAAGTCAAATTTGTTCTTTTAGTAGGAGATCCGACAAAGGTACGACCTTCATCCATCTGTTTAATGGATGAAATCTACTTTGTATGAAATTTAACGTGTTAGGAAATATTTCGCAAGTGGGCTGGCTGAAAAAATCCTGGCCAAGATATTTTTAATTAAATATTCAAAAATTAGTATTATTTTTTTTTTAATTTTGCACTCATTTGTTTAATGAACATAATACAGTTATACCAATCGAAAGCATAAAGCCTATAGAATGTGTTAAACAGATGAGTAAAAATTAGTAATACATATTACCTACCTGTTCATACCTGCCAACCCGATAGGTAGGCCAGGGAAAAAATAGACAACCCAACGTTTTCGCATTCTATAGGCTTAATACTTTCGATTGGCTTCTAATTTGTTCATTAAACAAATTAGTTCAAAATTAAAAAAAATAATCATAATTTTTGAATATTTAATTAAAAATATCCTGGCCAGGCTTTTTTCAGCCAACCCACTCACAAAATATTTATTAACACGTTAAATTTCATAGAAAAAAGATTTCATCCATTAAACAGATGGGTGAAGGTCGTGCATTTGTCGGATCTCAGACTATTTTATGATTTAAAAAAAATTCAGAACTTGAACGTTTCATCATTATCAATTACTGTGCTCTACGGATTGTGCCACAAAACTACATTGCTTATAAAATCAGAAATTACTTCTAAAATAATGCAACGCCAGAACAAAAGCAACTGTACTTATAGGGAACATATTGCCACTATATTCATTTGTATCTTTGTTTTTTATTTGGATGATAAGTGTCCTGGTCGATGGGTTCAGGATTATGGCAGCCCTACTCTAGCAATACATCGATGAAAACTGCATATTAATTTTTCTTTAATATTCATAACGTACAGACATCGGTCTGTGTAAATAAAAAAGTATAATCCGGTTTTTATCTTGCCCATACGTACATATGTCAAAATATGCGGGATTACTTAAAAAATATCTCGAAATCGTAAGACGTAACGTAGGAAAATGGGCGTAGCACCGTTTACTTATATCCTATATGCTTATCTCAAAAACTACTTGACCGATCTCGATTAAAAAAAAAGTCAACACGGTGCTTAGGGAGTCCAAGCTCAATGTGTATATCAAATTTGGTCGAGATCGGTCAAGTAGTTTTTGAGATACATATCGCACACCCTCATGAAAAGAGTTACGACTCAAAATATGGCATTTTTGGGATTATGCGCTAAAAATGTACACAGAGCTTTTATTTACCTTTCAGCAAAAGCTGGAGCAAATTTTTGTTATAATTTGTTTAAAAAAACCTTAGGTAAAGTCGACCTGCCCATATGATAATCATGTGTTAAGAAATAGTTTTACGCATTTTCTGACAAACTTATTATTTTGAGTTGGGACTCTTTTGAAGACGGTGTGCGATATGATATATGTGGGCGGTACTACGCCCATTTTCCTAAAATTAAAAAAAAAAAATGTTTGCTTAAGAACCATTTTGTATATCAATTTTGAGTAAATATTGATGAACTCCGTGGTCACACTGCTCAAAAAATCTGCACGTCCGGTACATGCACACATATAAATTCAAGGCCGTATTTTTGCTTAAATTGCTTAACTTCGACAATTTTTATGCAATTGCTTAGATGGGGTACAAATTTATTCGAAAATAAATGTTCTTTTAGATAAATACCACATATTTTGCAACTTTCATAGACATTTAGCGATGATCAAAATTAAAAAAAACGAAGAAAAATAGGGGCTGATTAAATTTTAACCGATGAAAATTCCCAACAAGCTAAGTCTAACAATATATTGTTATGAATTGTTTTAAAGGTTTGTAAACCTTCTTTTCAAAACTTGTTCGGTTTTTAAAATCGGATGGAAAATGGTCAAGGTATTAATAGATAAGTGTATTAAGTACGAAAATAACGTTTTTTTTTGGTATAAAAAACAGTGTTGCCATTTTAGCCGTTTTCCGTCTAGATTTAGCCGGTTGCGATAGCAAACAGCCGGAGAAATTTCGATTTAGCCGGCAGCCGATTTGTTAGCCGTTTTGCAGAAAAAAATTAGCCGTTTTTAGCCGATTTTGGAATTTGTCTTGTTTTCTTAAATTTCAAATATGTATATATGTTTCCATTTTTGACTAAGCGACCCAAAATATGTTAGAAATGGCTACTAGCCTTATCGTGGAGAAAATTTTCATGTCAGGCAGGGTTGTATGAAATTGGGCCGATTTCGCTTATGTTTATTTTAAACGAAGAAGGGATTTTCTTCATAAAATGCTTGTTATAAATGTCTTAATTTTAAGTGTGAAGTTGTATTCGCAAAGAAATAAATAAGAAAGAAAATAAGAAATTGTTTCACTGTTAAGACACTTAATATTCGTTTTTGTTTGGATATAGTGCCAACAAACAGAATAAATATTACATGTAGATATTGTCTTCCCAGATAGCGCATATTCAATTCTGCCTAAATTACAAAACATAATTTTTGCCCACTCCCAAAGGTTTAAGGCAAGGAAAAAATTGATATTTTCAAGCACTATGTACCCATATGTATTTTTTTAAACAAACTTTTTTGCTGAGAACTTATTTAAATTCCAAAAACCGAATGCCAACTTGAATTAAAGGAACCAACACTGAAGTGAGTCAAAATGAAAATAAAAGAGCACAAATTTCTATGTAAAGCAAAACTCTCTGGGAATCCTACGAGACATCTGCCGGTCATATGACCGGTCATCTAAATGGTAGATGTGCAGCCTTTTGGCATCATATTTTACATCAGAATTGAAGGGATTTCTGAAAAATCTGACCAGTTCTTTTGTGTAACTGTAATTTTGCATCCCTTGTCAACATATGGCCTCGGTCGTTGTTTTACTGCCTTAAAATTGAAGGTAAATTTTTACAGCGTTTTTTATGTGTATTGGTTTCTATCTGAGTGTATTGCGAATCGGTGAGTCTGAAAAGGCCTTGTAGGGAAGACAATTATCACTCAAAATATCAGATAGTAATAGTAATAGATAGTTTAGTTGGAATTAACTAAATTAATTACGTAAACAAGTATTAACTTACATTTTTCATTTTAAAATCGCTCCAGTGTGTACATTTTTAAATTTAACGAACTGGTTTGTTCAAATTATCGTCGACAAAAAATCCAACCATGTGCCACAATCATATGTTCTTCCTAATTGCAAATTCTTGCTGGCAAAATTTTTTCCGGCTCGAATTTGTCACTTCTCTCCAAGAAATAGTCGTTTTACTCGTGATTTATTTAAATAAAACATGTGAAATTTAGTTGAAACATTTTAGCCGTTTTTAGCCGGTTTTATTTGCCAATTTAGCCGGTTCGTCCAAAAAGTTCTGGCAACACTGATAAAAAATGGAGGTCTCAGGAACTATACGCAGGCCCGTAGAGAGGGAGGGGGAAAGGGGTGAATCCATCCGGGCCGGGCTTCTTAAGGGTACCAAAATATCAGAACCATAACTTTATTCTTATTTTTTTTTTACAATGTAATTGCTTGTTCGTTATAGGCTTTTACTATAAATATTATACATATATTCCGATTCGTGCTGATTGTTTTTGACTATAAATTAAAGAAAATGACCATACGGCCCTAAACGCGTACCGTGACAATGCGTTTTGGCTCACAGTGCTTTCAAATACCGCTCAAACTTGCTAGAATACAACTTTCGGAAAGTTTTTCTTCTTGCATCTGAAGGCATAAGTAAATATGTGGTAATATTTAATATATAGTATAGCTACAAAAAAGGTCCAAATACCAAATTATGTAGGACTAATACTTTCGAAGATTATTGCAATTTTAATAAAAAAATGTATTAATTAATTTATTTAATAATTTTTGTTTTATGAGCTATATTGAACTTTGATGGACTTGGGCGAGCCTAGGATATTGACCAAAAAATTCCAAATTTCACACAGATTTTTTTTAAAGCATAATGAATCATATTTTTGCTATTACCAATCAAAATTCTAAAAAAGCGGATTTTCGGCCCACGCTAATATATACCTAAAATATATTGTCCCTCCTGTTATTTAGAAGTTATAAATGTTTCAACTGCGGTCTGTTACATTCAAATTTTTGGAAGTATTTTTTAAAGCTGCTTTATATTATCGAAAAAGTTGCTCTCCTTATATAACTCAAGAACTACGTATTATAATTAGGTTTTTAAATGGCTTGTAGTCCGTTTTATGCAATAAGTCCCATGAATTCAGTAGACTTGCGATTTGACATGTAATCCAAAGAAATTAAGAACATGATAATTATGAATAGAGTTTTGAAAGTTTCTATTGCTGTGCAGCTGTAGGTCGTTTCAGAAGTAATTTTCTGCGTAGACCTCGAGATCGATCTTAGAACTGCGCCAAGATATTGAGGTTTTTCGCGGTTAAGTACACGAGAAACGGCTTTAATGGCCACTTTTGTTTGCCCTGTGCCATTTAGTACTATTTTTACCCTTCAAATTGCGCCTTCGAGTGATGATTTAGTATTTTTCCTTCAGAAACTATGGCCATATGAAGATGACGTAATGAGATAGAAAGTATATGCTTGATTTTGCGATGTTAGATTCGAGGACACGGCAGTTTAAATGGCCGTAACTCTTGAAGGAAAAATCGTATAGCACCATTCGAGAGTGCATTTTGAAGGATAATAATAATAATAATAATAATATAATAGATTGGCGCTTACACATATGTTAGTGTTTGGCCGAGCTTCTCCTCCGACGTGTGGCGTGCGCCTTGATGTTGTCACACAAAGCGGAGGGACCTACAATTTTACGCCGACTCCGAACGGCGATTGTATTTTTATGAGAAGCTGTTTTTCATGGCATAAAAACACTCGGAGGTCTGCCATTGCCTGCCGAGGTACGACCGCTGTTAAGAAAAAACAGTTTTTCTATATTTTTTTGCGAAGTTGCTTTGACCAGGGTTTGAACCCAGGTGCTGCGGTGTGGAAGCGCGCACTGCTTACCACTACACCACAGCGGCCGAAAGATAATAATAGTACTACAAAAATACTTGAAATAATTCCAATAGATTTTTATTATTTAATCATAAAATCTTCTTCTTCGTTTACATTCTTATTTTGCTTCTTTTGGCCTCGTTCCTTTTTAAAATAATACGATTCTCGCGTTTTTTTATTTTTCGACGTAATTTTTATTTTCTGAGCATATTAGTTGGAAAGAATATAAATTTTAACTATGGGTTAAGCACGTTGAATAGCTTACCACGTTGCTTTCAAATTAGCCCTATCTCTAAATAAATAAAAAAAAGCCGTGAGTACTAGGTACTCATGAAATTTGATGTGTATACATATGCGAACGGCAAAGCATAAAAGTACGTTTACATATAAATATAATCTCAATCAAAGCTCGTTAGCTGTCAAATTGGTTGTGCTTGTTATTCACACAACTCGAGGAAAAGTTAAACTTCTTCTCTGTGCCACCGTGGTCACTTTTCTTGTGCAACACATATTAGGCCATTTAAATATATTTTAACTGAATATTTTATTAAAAATACCTTTACAAACCTATTTTCCTTACTAGCGTCAATTTTTGTTTACTTTAACATTTGACATTCCTCCTCTTCTTCGCAAGTATAATCGATAAAACTGGGTTGGACACCAAAAAGTTATCGGTTTAATCTGACATATTTTAATTATAATTTTGCATGGCTAATCTCTTTTTCTAATAACAGATGAGGGAGTCAAGCTCGAAAATTAGGATAATATTTTTATATATAAAGGCGATTCAGTTACACACATACAAATGTAGGTTAGGTTAGAAAATAAACATTAATTTCACTTAATTTTATTCATTTTGCAGATTTAATTTTTTTATTCATTTTCATTTTTAATTCTTTTAATACATGACATTATCGGTATGATTGATAAAATATACTTGTATATACTTGTGACTCAAGGGCGTTAAAATATCTTGGAAACACCGCATATAGGTAGATTTTCAAGTTTTATGCGGCAAAAAATATTTTATTGCTTCTATCTACTCAAAATTGTTTATCAAATGTAAAATTGAAATAATTTGTATTACAGATAGGTTATATTAAAAAAATATATATATTAGCCAATAATTTACTATTTAAATACATTGACTACCTTTATTTATAAAATGTGTGTACACTATCATTGGTTAATTAGTTTTCGCTTTCAGAATCTTCGCTGGCCTCAAACTATTCCTTTGTCACATCTTTGACAACGGATTTAGAGGGTAACAGCAGCTTTATTGTGTCTGGGGAAAACGATTTGATATTTTTTCTTTTTTTGGTCATGAACCGAAATACTGCTTAAAAACGAGTCCGAGCTCATCAACAGCCGGTTATATATGTCACGGTTACATACTTCACGAGAAAACTTCCGGGAATAATTTTCTCGGTAGTGTTTGTTGTGGGCCTCTTGAGCCTCCCCGATAATTGTCCTATTGTTAATAAGGAATTAGTATCTTGTGCATTGTGGGTGTCATAAGATGCCATGCCGTCGTCGATTCGCCACTTCTCGCTCGCAATGTTTGAGTTCCGGTCGCTTAACGAAAAATTTTGCATGTGAAAGCAACAACAAAGTTAGCTAGCACGGATAGACGATAGCAAGTTTGGTTGTACCTCATTGTATTCGTTCGTTTCGCCACTCGCTAACACTCGCTAATAATCAATTGTAGCGCATTTCCTCTTACTATGCATATGCCTAAATGTATGCAACCATTTGGCAAGCGAACACAGGGTGCTTCTAATGAAAATAAAAATTTTATGCTGAAATACACATGCTAAGCCCTTCGAAATTTTGTGCTGGGATATGCGTTACAGCTTCGCAAATTTTACCCCTACCGAAACCAAAGATGTACACACATCAAAAATAATTTTAACTGAAAATTCAATTAGTAAAAAAGACTTTCGTTACAAATAGTTTTGCACCGAAATCACTTGGATAGTTAAGAGTATAGGAAACTGCTTAATTTATTGTAAAGAAGGCCGAAAATGCTCGAAGAAAACCAGATTTTTCCATTTTTTAGTCTGGTGGATTCCGTGCCAAAAAACTGTTGTATTGAACATTACATTAGTAAATGCTGCCGACTTTATTTTCGTTGAGAAAGTTAATCATTGATTATTTCGCCGAATACTTTTTTTGACGTAGAATACGTCTTACCTTACGATATGGAGGCTATGCTGAAATGTTGTAGTTGTAATTTTTAGAGCTTCACGAAAACGCTTATTGCACGAGAACTAATGAAGCGATTTCAAAGAAAAGTGTGGCGTTTCAAAGATAAAATAAAATTTATTTTTGTAAGTAACCAATTCGGTTTCCGTCGTAAACATTGCCTTATTTTGGGGTCAATTTTGAGCCGTTAAGTGCTCTAGCAACTTATGGTTGGCAGATATAACTTTCATTTTCGGGATATAGGTTCTTTGGAGCAGTAGAAATATTATCGTGTACAAATTTTATATAAATCCAACAAACACTGAGCATTTTAAAGCAAAAAATTGTTGAAAAAATTTGCAAATTTTTTTCATGCTCGAAAACCGCTCGAATGATTTTGTTTTTGTTTTCTTTAGTCAAAAATTCAATAGTTTTCATTTCGTTTGGTATATGGGAAGTATTGGTTGATGTCTTCTAAGTATGTTTATTTGATTCGAATATATGGGCATAAATGATTTCCCATACAAAATCACTTCGTCATCATTTTGCAAACACGTACATGCATTGGAAGTGTGGTAAGGAGACAAAAAGTATGTACATACGTGTGCGTAAGTACATATTTCGGCTTTGGATAAACAGATGGCGCAATATTTATAACGTAAGCACAGCGTATGTACCCGTACATCATGATTCAATAATACAAGGTTGGATAACCTGGCAGTTGTCTCGCTCCCGCATTCTGCCTTAGCCTGTGTTGACTTCTTTTTTGATTTATAAAAACTACTACTAAAATACAAGGAGAAATATTGTCTTCGTATAAAAAGTTCAACAGGCAACACTGCCGATATTTTCATCGATTGTTCCGAGGAAATACATTTTCTTATTGAGCAAATTCAAGTAAGTATGGCAAAAAAATCAAAAATAATGGAAATATTTTGAATTACAACAATAATTTACATATTTATTCTGCAAAAAGTAGCGTTTTACAACAAGTGCAGCCGTTGCAAGTAAGTTTTGCATGCTAATATCCCTGTATCCATCCACGTATGGTAGTACAAATATTAATAAATATATTCTCTTGTGAAGGTCAGGATCATTTGGGTGTCCGTCCACGTTTGCTGGTGCATGTATTTTTACCACTGCAGCCTTTGGGTTGATCAAGTGCAGCCTTTGCATATATACAAGTAAGTATACCACTCCATAAAAGCGAAAGTGGAAATATTAATAAAGGTATTTTCTTGTGCTGATTGTGACTGATTGCAGAAAAAAGTACACAACATTACAAAAAATTAACATTTTTAAAAAACCAAATGTAATGTATTGAAGACATATTTTTAAAGTTTAACCGATATAATGATTAACAAGACTGATTGGAGAAAAAAGTAAAAAACATTCCACAAAAATTAGATTTTTAAATAACCAAATGTTATTAAATTGCGATATTGAAGATCTAACTTTTAAATGTAACCAATATAATGATTAGCAAGACTGATTGGAGAAAAAAGTAAAACACTCTACTAAAAAATTTAAATAAAAAAAAAAACCAAATGTAATTCAATTTAAGATATTGAACATGCA
>NW_023458568.1:19867488-19877603 GCF_013731165.1 Rhagoletis pomonella | reverse complement strand
CCCGAAACAGCCCGAAATTTTCTCCGAGTAAAAATGGATAAAGTGTCCAAGTGCATATCAGCTGTATTGTGTTTACATGTTGCCTGCATTTACTTGGTGCTTTTAAGGAAAAGTGAATGGCCTATTGATGTATTTTCAATCTATGTACTTAAAATCAAATTTGTGAAACCAAAATTCAGTTTCCAAGTGTTTGCATTTAAAACGATGTTCTGACCGACAACCAAAACATTTTTCCTTCATTTTCTTTTCATTTACAACCTTTAACTTTCATTCTTATTTTGCTTTGGCCAGGCAATTAACAATAAATCCGAAATAGCGTATTAAAGATGATAAAATATGACTTCCACTTCGATAAATAATCGAAAAAAACTAGTGAAGACACCGATTGGAATGAGTGGAAAGTGAGTTTTCAAGAGGTTTTCAGCGAAAACTGGTTTTCGTTGAACAGATTTTATATGGACGAAAACACAAGTTTTAGGTCAAAAACCAGTTTTAGCAACGAAAACATGTTTCCGATGTCGGTCAGAACATGGTATAAGTGACAAAAATAAGAACAACGTGAATCAGCTGTTTCTCGACTTGTGGGCACGAAATGTGGGTTTTTGAGTTTCCGAACTTCTGAACTTTGTTACATTTTTGAAAGAAAATGTTTCTCTTATTCTCTTATTACCAAATCCGGTCCGGATTGTTAGGGAAAGAAACTAGTGTTGATATTATCAGTGAACTGTAATTTTCGATTTTCTTTCCTCAACGTTTAAGACATTGTGATTTAAGTAATATCAACAAAATTTCTATGAAAAACCGAAACCGGAACGAAACCGAAACCAAAACCGAAATAAATTTTGAAGAACGAAACCAAAACCGAAACCAAAACACTTGGCAAAACCGAAACCCAAACCGGAACGTTGTTTGGAATCGGTTTCATTCCTTGATATTTCCACTTTCGCTTTTATGGAGTGGTATACTTACTTGTATATATGCAAAGGCTGCACTTGATCAACCCAAAGGCTGCAGTGGTAAAAATACATGCACCAGCAAACGTGGACGGACACCCAAATGATCCGGACCTTCACAAGAGAATATATTTATTAATATTTGTACTACCATACGTGGATGGATACAGAGATATTAGCATGCAAAACTTACTTGCAACGGCTGCACTTGTTGTAAAACGCTACTTTTTGCAAAATAAATATGTAAATTATTGTTGTAATACAAAATATTTCCATTATTTTTGATTTTTTTGCCATACTTACTTGAATTTGATCAATAAGAAAATGAATTTCCTCGAAACAATCGATGAAAATATCGGCAGTGTTGCCTGTTAAACTTTTTATACGAAGACAATATTTCTCCTTGTATTTTAGTAGTAGTTTTTATAAATCAAAAAAGAAGGCAACACAGGCTAAGGCAGAATGCGGGAGCGAGACAACTGCCAGGTTATCCAACCTTGTATTATTGAATCATGATGTACGGGTACATACGCTGTGCTTACGTTATAACTATTGCGCCATCTGTTTATCCAAAGCTGAAATATGTACTTACGCACACGTATGTACATACTTTTTGTCTCCTTACCACACTTCCAATGCATGCACGTGTTTGCAAAATGATGACGAAGTGATTTTGCATGAGAAATCATTTATGCTCATATATTCGAATCAAATAAACATACTTAGAAGATATCAACCAATACTTCCCATATACCAAACGAAATGAAAACTATTGAACTTTTGACTAAAGAAAACAAAAACAAAATCATTCGAGCGGTTTTCGAGCATTTTGGTAATGAAAAAAAATTGCAAATTTTTTCAACAATTTTTTGCTTTAAAATGCTCACTGTTTGTTGGATTTATATAAAATTTGTACATGATAATATTTCTACTGCTCCAAAGAACCTATATCCCGAAAATGAAAGTTATATCTGCCAACCATAAGTTGCTAGAGTACTTTAACGGCTCAAAATTTACCCCAAAATAAGGCAATGTTCACGACGGAAACCGAATTGGTTACTTACAAAAATGAATTTTATTTTATTTTTGAAACGCCACACTTTTCTTTGAAATCGCTTCAATAAGCGTTGCAATAAGCGTTTTCGTGAAGCTCTAAAAATTACAACTACAACATTTCAGCATAGCCTCCATATCGTAAGGTAAAAAAAAGTATTCGGCGAAATAATCAATGATTAACTTTCTTAACGAAAATAAAGTCGGCAGCATTTACTAATGTAATGTCCAATACAAAAGTTTTTTGGCTCGGAATCCACCAGACTAAAAAATGGAAAAATCTGGTTTTCTTCGAGCATTTTCGGCCTTCTTTACAATAAATTAAGCAGTTTCCTATACTCTTAACTATCCAAGTGATTTCGGTGCAAAACTTTTTGTAACGTAAGTCTTTTTTACTAATTGAATTTTCAGTTAAAATTATTTTTTATTTATTTAGAGATAGGGCTAATTTGAAAGCAACGTGGTAAGCTATTCAACGTGCTTAACGCATAGTTAAAATTTATATTCTTTCCTACTCATATGCTCAGAAAATAAAAATTACGTCGAAAAATAAAAAAAACGCGAGAATCGTATTATTTTAAAAAGGAACGAGGCCAAAAGAAGCAAAATAAGAAGGTAAACGAAGAAGAAGATTTTATGATTAAATAATAAAAATCTATTGGAATTTTTTCAAGTATTTTTGTAGTACTATTATTATCTTTCGGCCGCTGTGGTGTAGTCGTAAGCAGTGCGCGCTTCCAGACCGCAGCACCTGGGTTCAAACCCTGGTCAAAGCAACTTCGCAAAAAAAATATAGAAAAACTGGCAGACCTCCGAGTGTTTTTATGCCATGAAAAACAGCTTCTCATAAAAATACAATCGCCGTTCGGAGTCGGCGTAAAATTGTAGGTCCCTCCGCTTTGTGTGACAACATCAAGGCGCACGCCACAAGTCGGAGGAGAAGCTCGGCCAAACACTAACATATGTGTAAGCGCCAATCTATTATATTACACTATGCGACAGTCAAAATCGGGATGGGATAAAACCAACGGGAAATGTTATATCGGTCAAAAACAAGTTAAACGTGGCCCGGCGTTTCGCTGGGTCACGTCTAGGAATCGAGATATATCGATTTGAAGTTAGTAACTATTATATAGGGGAAATATTCTTGTCAAAATGAGATACCTTCACTTAATTGTGAATAAAAGCGAAACGCGTCCATCGATTTACATGATCAATGTCTCATTTTGCTTAAAGGTTATGTGACTTTGCGTGAAAGTAATACGACTTGCCTCTTTTCCGTTTTGGATTTTTTATGAATTTAAAAAATAAAAAAATTTAATATTTTAGGCAAAAAATATTTTTTTTTCTTCATACATTTATTTTTACCGGCAAAACTGTTGATTATATAGAAAAACGTTATATGAACAGATTAAAGGAATTGTAATTTTTAATTAATTTAATTAATAATTTAAATTTGTTTGAGCAAAATCGGACTAGTGGTTCTCGAGTTATGTCAAAAAAAGACCACCAAAGGTGACAATTTCCCCTATATGATAGTTACTAACTTCAAATCGATATATCTCGATTCCTAGACGTGACCCAGCGAAACGCCGGGACACGTATAACTTCTTTTTTGCCGATATAACTTTCCCCGGTAGTTTGAACCCTTCCCGATCACTGACCCCTACCATTTGTCTCACAGTGTTATTATTATTATTATTATTATCCTTCAAAATGCACTCTCGAGTGGTGCTATAAGATTTTTCCTTCAAGAGTTACGGCCATTTAAACTGCCGTGTCCTCGAATCTAACATCGCAAAATCAAGCATATACGTTCTATCTCATTACGTCATCTTCCAATGGCCATAGTTTCTGAAGGAAAAATACTAAATCATCACTTGAAGGGTAAAAATAGTACTAAATGGCACAGGGCAAACAAAGTGGCCATTAAAGCCGTTTTTCGTGTACTTAACCGCGAAAAACCTCAATATATTGGCGCAGTTCTAAGATCGATCTCGAGGTCTACGCAGAAAATTACTTCTGAAACGACCTACAGCTGCACAGCAATAGAAACTTTCAAATCTGTATTCATAATTATCATGCTCCTAATTTCTTTGGATTACATGTCAAATCGCAAGTCTACTGAATTCATGGTACTTATTGCATAAAACGGACTACAAGCCATTTAAAACCCTAATGATAATACGTAGTTCTTGAGTTATATAAGGAGAGCAACTTTTTCGATAATATAAAGCAGCTTTAAAAAATACTTCCAAAAATTTTAATGTAACAGACCGCAGTTGAAACATTTATAAGTTCTAAATAACAGGAGGGACAATATATTTTAGGTATATGTTAGCGTGGGCCGAAAATCCGCTTTTTTAGAATTTTGATTGGTAATAGCAAAAATATGATTCATTATGCTTTTAAAAAAATCTGTGTGAATTTTGGAATTTTTTGGTCAATATCCTAGGCTCGCCCAAGTCCATCAAAGTTCAATATATACAAAAATTATTAAATAAATTAATTAATACATTTTTTTACTAAAATTGCAATAATCTTCGAAAGTATTAGTCCTACATAATTTGGTATTTGGACCTTTTTTGTAGCTATACTATATATTAAATATTACCACATATTTACTTATGCTTTCAGATGCAAGAAGAAAAACTATCCGAAAGTTGTATTCTAGCAAGTTTGAGCGGTATTTGAAAGCACTGTGAGCCAAAACACATTGTCACGGTACGCGTTTAGGGCCGTATGGTCATTTTCTTTAATTTATAGTCAAAAACAATCAACACGAATCGGAATATATTTATAATATTTATAGTAAAAGCCTATAACGAACAAGCAATTACATTGTAAAATAAAAAATAAGAAAAAAGTTATGGTTCTGATATTTTGGTACCCTTAAGAAGCCCGGGCCCGGATGGATTCACCCCTTTCCCCCTCCCTACCTACGGGCCTGCGTATAGTTCCTGAGACCTCCATTTTTTATACCAAAAAAAAAACGTTATTTTCGTACTTGATACTCTTATCTATTAATACCTTGACCATTTTCCATCCGATTTTAAAAACCGAACAAGTTTTGAAAAGAAGGTTTACAAACCTTTAAAACAATTCATAACAATATATTGTTAGACTTAGCTTGTTGGGAATTTTCATCGGTTAAAATTTAATCAGCCCCTATTTTTCTTCGTTTTTTTTAATTTTGATCATCGCTAAATGTCTATGAAAGTTGCAAAATATGTGGTATTTATCTAAAAGAACATTTATTTTCGAATAAATTGGCACCCCATCTAATGCAATTGCATAAAAATTGTCGAAGTTAAGCAATTTAAGCAAAAATACGGCCTTGAATTTATATGTGTGCATGTACCGGACGTGCAGATTTGTTGAGCAGTGTGACAACGGAGCTCATCAATATTTACTCAAAATTGATATACACAATGGTTCTTAAGCAAACAATTTTTTTTAGGAAAATGGGCGTAATACCGCCCACATATATCATATCGCACACCGTCTTCAAAAGAGTCCCAACTCAAAATAATAAGTTTGTCAGAAAATGCGTAAAACTATTTCTTAACACATGATTATAATATGGGCAGGTCGACTTTACCTAAGGTTTTTTTTAAACAAATTATAACAAAAATTTGCTCCAGCTTTTGCTGAAAAGTAAATAAAAGCTCTGTGTACATTTTTAGCGCATAATCCCAAAAATTCCATATTTTGAGTTGTAACTCTTTTCATGAGGGTGTGCGATATGTATCTCAAAATCTACTTGACCGATCTCGACCAAATTTGATATACACATTGAGCTTGGACTCCCTAAGCACCGTGTTGACTTTTTTTTAATCGAGATCGGTCAAGTAGTTTTTGAGATAAGCATATAGGATATAAGTAAACGGTGCTAAGCCCATTTTCCTACGTTACGTCTAACGATTTCGAGATACTTTTCAAGTAATCCCGCATATTTTGACATATTTACGTATGGGCAAGATAAAAACCGGATTATACATTTTTATTTACACAGACCGATTGTACGTTATGAATATTAAAGAAAAATTAATATGCAGTTTTCATCGATGTATTGCTAGAGTAGGGCTGCCATAATCCTGAACCCATCGACCAGGACACTTATCATCCAAATAAAAAACAAAGATACAAATGAATATAGTTGCAATATGTTCCCTATAAGTACAGTTGGTTTTGTTCTGGCGTTGCATTATTTTTGAAGTAATTTCTGATATTATAAGCAATTTAGTTTTGTGGCACAATCTGTAGACCACAGTAATTGATAATGATGAAACGTTCAAGTTCTGAATTTTTTTAAAATCATAAAATAGTCTAAGATCCGACAAAGGCACGACCTTCACCCATCTATTTAATGGATTAAATCTTTTTTCTATGAAATTTAACGTGTTAATAAATATTTTGCGAGTGGGTTGGCTGAAAAAAGGATGGCCAGGATATTTTTAATTAAATATTCAAAAATTATGATTATTTTTTTTAATTTTGAACTCATTTGTTTAATGATCAAATTAGAAACCAATCGAAAGTATTAAGCCTATAGAATGCGAAAACGTTGGGTTGTCTTTTTTTTCTCGGCCTACCTGTCGGATTGACAGGTATCAACAGGATATGTATTACTAATTTTTATACCCGAGCGCACTAGTGCACGAGGGTATTATAACTTTGTTCACATAACGGTTGTTTGTTACAGGCAAAACGAATCGAGATAGATATAGACAAATATATACATAAATGATCAGAATGAAAAGAGCAATCGATTAAGCGGTGACTGTCTGTCCGTCCGTCCGTCTGTGCACACGATAACTCGAGTAAAAATTGAGATATCTTAACGAAACTTGGTACGTGAATTTCTTTTGGGCGTAGGACGGATGGTATTGAAAATGGGCTTAATCGGACAATAACCACGCCTACCTCCAATATAACGGTAATTTACGATAACTGCGATATTTTAGTAACTACTGAAGATAATTGACTCAAAATTGATACTTACAATGAGTTTCAGACGGAAAACATGAATATTATAAATTTTTGGAAAATGGACGTAGCCACGCCCACTTATGGTTACATGTGTATATCTTGGTAACCGCTGCACCAATTTCTTCCAAACTTGGCACAGTTTTTGGTCCTGGTACAGCATACCAAATGGCCGAAAATTTTTAAAATCGGACAATAACCACGCCCACATCCCATATAACGGTAATTTCGAGAAATACGAGATCCTCGATAAATCAGTAAATATTAAAGCTAATTTATTCAAAATTGATGGTTGCAACAATTCTTTACCAAGAAATACGTTTATGACAAAATTTTGGAAAATGGGCGTAGCACCGCCCACTTGTGATCACATATATGTATCTCGCTAACCGTTCGAGCAATTTGTACCAAGCTCGGTATGGTTATTGTGCTTGCCACATAAAAGCAAACCGTTGAAAATTGTTAAAATCGGACTAAAATTGAGGCCGCTATTCATATAACGGTAAATTTCAGAAATGCTTGAAATTTCAATATTTCGAAATTTAAGGACGCTAGTTTACTTAAAATGTATACACCCCGGCTTATCATGTAGCGGTAGCTTTCGGAAAGGAGGAAAACATATATTTAATACTTGCGCCGGGTATTTAATGTTCGGCTCCGCCTGAACTTAGACTTTCTTACTTGTTACTCATCTGTTTAACACATTCTATAGGCTTTATGCTTTCGATTGGTATAACTGTATTATGTTCATTAAACAAATGAGTGCAGAATTAAAAAAAAATAATAATACTAATATTTGAATATTTAATTAAAAATATCTTGGCCAGGATTCTTTCAGCCAGCCTACTCGCGAAATATTTCCTAACACGTTAAATTTCATACAAAGTAGATTTCATCCATTAAACAGATGGATGAAGGTCGTACCTTTGTCGGATCTCCTACTAAAAGAACAAATTTGACTTGACTGTGACGTAACTTGGCAAAATGGTTGGCGCCTTTAACGTGGTCTTGAGTGAAGCCTTTCTAAAAGACTTACTCAATAAGCGCTTTCCTGAATGGTTTCTATAAAGGGGTTACCTATTTACAATTTACGCGAATATACACAAGTATATGTTTATATTATTTAGCATTACAAATAAGATTCCATAAATGTTTTTAGTCTCAATAAAATATATTTGACTAGCGGTACCCCGGTGTGCTTCTCTACACCAAATATTGAAAAATGAATGAAAAATCCTGGAATTTTTCTATATGATTTTTTTTTTTTTGTATATTGCAGCCATGTTTATACGTGTCTTAATTTATTCGAAGAACATCACATCACATCCACAGCACATCTTAGCAACAATTTTTCACTATGTTTTCTATTTTTCATGTATCTGCTGTTGTACCATAACGTGGTACATGTGACAGACATAAACTGTCATATATCATGAACCGCTGGACCGAATTCGGGCACACGTCGCATAACCCATCTGCATGATAGTCCGAATAAACCGTTTAAATTTGGTAGAATTCGTGAACTTATTTTTTTATTTAGTATCCAATATTTATTTATTTTCCAATACCGCACATTTTTCTCCATGAGTATGGAATTATTTCATATGTCTCTATACCAATTTCCAGTAATCTACCACAAATATTTCAAGAGATATACCAGATGAAAATTTTTGTTGGTATGGGTGGTGCCACGACCTCTTTTCCGAATTCGGGGAAACTTTACACAAACAATCTGCATAATAGCCCGACTATGCCGTATAAATTTGGTTGAAATCTTGCACTTATTTTTTATATATAAGATGGGAGGTGCCACGCCCTCTTTTCCAATACCGCCCATTTTTCTCCATGAGTATGGAATTATTTGATATACCTCAATACAAATTTCCAGTACTCTACCACAAATATTTCAAGAGCTATACAATATACATATTTTAGTTAGTATGGGAGCTGCCACACCCCCTTTTACGAATTCGGCCAAACTTCACATAAACCATCTGCATGATAGCCTGAATACGCCGTATAAATTTGGTTGAATTTGGTGAAGCCGTTCTCAAGTTATAAGCTCACACCAAAAACGTGTACTTATTTTTATACATAAGAGATACATATGCCACGCCCCCTTTTCCAAATTTGGGCAAACTCTACATAAAATATCTGCATGATGGCCCGAATATGTTGAGCTCGGTGAAGCCGTTCTCAAGTTATAAGCTAACTCACTAATTTTTATATATAAAATAGAGGCGCCACGCCCCCTTTTCCGAATTCAAGCAAACCTCACATAAACCATCTGCATGATAGCCCGAATATGCCGCATAAATTTGGTTGAATTCGGTGAAGCCGTTTTCAAGTTATATGGTCACACCAAAAACGTTCATTTATTATTATATTTTAGTTAGTATGGGTGGTGCCACGCCCCATTCTCCGATTTCACGCAAACTTCGCATAAACCATTTGCATGATAGATCGAATATGCCACATAAATTTGGTTAAATTCAGTGAAGGTATGAGGTCACACCAAAAACGTGCACTTATTTTTATACCCGAGCGCACTTGTGCACAAGGGTATTATAACTTTGTTCACATAACGGTTGTTTGTTACAGGCAAAACGAATCGAGATAGATATAGACAAATGTATACATAAATGATCAGAATGAAAAGAGAAATCGATTAAGCGGTGACTGTCTGTCCGTCCGTCCGTCCGTCCGTCCGTCCGTCTGCCCGTCCGTCTGTGCACACGATAACTCGAGTAAAAATTAAGATATCTTAACGAAACTTGGTACGTGTACTTCTTTCGGGCGTAGGACGGATGGTATTGAAAATGGGCAAAATCGGACAATAACCACGCCCACCTCCCATATAACGGTAATTTTCAGAAATACAAAAACTGCGATATTTTAGTAACTACTGAAGATAATTCACTCAAAATTGATATTTATAATAAATTTTAGTCGTAAAATAAGAATATTAACATTTTTTTGAAAATGGGTGTGTATATCTTGGTAACCGCTGCATCAATTTATGCTAAACTTGGCACAGTTGTTGGCCCTTGTACAGCATACCAAATGGCCGAAAATTTTTAAAATCGGACAATAACCACGCCCACATCCCATATAACGGTA
>NW_023458568.1:19858786-19867388 GCF_013731165.1 Rhagoletis pomonella | reverse complement strand
CGATTGAAACCTGTGATTGAAATGGTTTCGGTATCGTTCCTTTTCAGATCAAGATAACGGTTACGGTTTCGGTTTCGGTTTTGAAAAACGAAACGGTTTTAAACGGTTACGGTTTCGGTTTGAGTTTCGGTTTCATTCCTTGGGAAATATTAATAAAGGTATTTTCTTGTGCTGATTGTGACTGATTGTAGAAAAAAGTACACAACATTACAAAAAATTAACATTTTTAAAAAACGAAATGTAATGTATTAAAGACATGTTTTTAAAGTTTAACCGATATAATGATTAACAAGACTGATTGGAGAAAAAAGTAAAAAACACTCCACAAAAATTAGATTTTTAAATAACCAAATGTTATTAAATTGCGATATTGAAGATCTAACTTTTAAATGTAACCAATATAATGATTAGCAAGACTGATTGGAGAAAAAAGTAAAAAACCCTACTAAAAAATTTAAATTAAAAAAAAAAACCAAATGTAATTCAATTTAAGATATTGAACATGCAATCTTTAAATGCAACAAATATAATACTTTTTAAAAGATTAATTTATATGCATTAAATCAATTGCATTTTTACCATTTGTATAATTCTTCATATAGTCCCTTTGAATAAAGGACTTGTTTGAATTCCATTAATTTTGTTAAATATATACTGGAATATCAATGAAACCATGGTTTATTTTGAATATTTGGGACTTCAAAGATTTTTTTTTGGCAAGAATTTTATGTGAATATCCATTTATTCCATTTTTAATATTTATGTGGCCATAAAAAATTAAATCATTGTCTATTGTGTAGATCAGTGGAATCTTCTTTATATATTTAATTCAATTTGTATACAAAAACGCATTTCAGCACTACCAGACTACTTACTTTTCCTACTACATATACACAAAAGGGGATAAAATTGTGACCCGCTTCTCTTTCCTTCTTAAATGTAACCTTACAAGGCAGTCGATTGACACAAATGTCAATATTTATCCAACCTTGTATTATTGAATGAGAACGTACATAGATAAAGAAAAGGATAAAGGCAAAGTTAAAGGTAAAGGAAAAAATGAATACCAAGGTAAATTGAAACACTTTACTTATATAAGGGCAAAGGTGAAGGGGAATATGTACATATATGAAGAATATGATAAACATAAAAATAAAAACATAGATAAATATAAAGAAAAATATGAGGATGAGAATACCGATAAAAGTAAAGATGCAAATAGAGGAAGACAGATTAAAATAAAAATAGTTGTAGAGAAAAAAATATAGATAGAGGCACAGAGACTCAATCTGGGAAGTATTTCGGGATTTTAGAGATTTTCGTGATTCTCGGGACTTATCGATATAATAATCGATATTTTGTCGGTTTTGTGATCGATATTTTTATCGATTATGTTATCGAAATTTTTATCGATTTTGTTATCGAAATTTTTATCAATATTGTTATTGATTTTGCTTTCGATATTTTCGGAACTTATCGATAAGGTGAACGATATTTTTATCGATTTTGTTATCGATATTTTTTATCGATTTTTTTTATCGATATTTTGATTGATTTTGTTATCGACGTTGTTACCGATTTTGTTATCGATATTTTTATCGATTTTGTTATCGATATTTTTATCGATTTTGTTATTGATATTTTTATCAGTTTTGTTATCGATATTTTTGTCGATTTTGTTATCCATTTTGTTATCGATTTTATTGTCGATATTTTTTATCGATTTTGTCATAGTATTTTTATCGGTTTTGTTGCCGATATTTTAAATCAATTTTTCTATCGATATTGTTATCTCGTTTAATATCTATATTTTTATCGGTATCATTATCGATTTTGCTATCGATGTTGTTATCGCTTTTGATGTCGATATTTTTATCGATTTTGTTATCGATTTTGTTATCGCATTTTTTAATCGATTTTGTAGTAGATTTTGGGACAGATTTTATAATACATTATTGTTATCGATATTTTTTATCGATTTTGTTATCGATATTATTATCGATTTTGATATCGATATTCTTATCGATGTTTTTATCGATTTTGCCGTCGATATTCTTATCGCTTTTTTATCGATATTTTTTTCTTAGTGTGTGCTTTCGTTTTTGACTTTGATAACCATACCACGTAACCTACGTTTAAATTTCCCAGACCAAGACGAAGGCGCTGGACTGTTCCTTTTGTTATTAACTTCAATAAAAGGCAAGTATAATTCAAAAAATGGTGGCCTTTAAATATAAACATGTTGTGCTTTTTTAATTTTCATTAATTCAAAGGTGTCTCAGGATTAAGTAAATTTTCATGATTGAGAGAAGGAGATTCGTGTTAATATTTATATTTTCTGATACCTAAGAATATGTATGACCCAGATATAATCAAAAATCTTCGAAACCCGAGAAAAAATTTTTTCTCCTCGGTTTCGTTTTGGGTCACATACTTTTAAATTAATTCAATTTATATATAGAGGCCCGTGATTTTTTAGTCCCTGGCCCGAGTTTTCTCTCGACGGCCCTGACTATACGGGACATATTTTCACGTTATACTCGACCATACCTACAACCTAAACTAGGATTTCTTTCGGGTATATTTCATGACTTTTTTTGTAGCACCGTGTTATTTACTATTAAATTTGTGAAGTAGGGAAGCATTGAGACAGGGTAACCTAAATACATTTTTTTCTATGCCACCTCGTGGTATTGCGCGCCAAGCGATGATATGTATGTTATTATCAGGGCCGAAAACTTTAGGCTTTTGGTTAAATTTGCTTATTTTGCTTATTCGGGGTTTCCAAGCTTAATCTTAACGATCATGCTTATTTTGCTTATTCCAATATATAAAGATAAGTACATACATTTTAAGTAAAGGGTCAGGAAATAAATTTATATTATTTCGTGTGAGTAAATAGTAATATCCAAGTAGGGATGAATCGATACAAGTAAATCCAAGTACATACTCGATACTTTTCTCAATTTTCCAAGTATTTTTGTACTCGATACTTTTTACTACGATCCAAGTAGGTATCGAAGAAAAAGTACTTGTATCGAAACGCCAAACTTATTATGCGTTAGCATCCAGGGCTACCAACTATACTTAGCTATGAAGTGCCATATTGAGGATAAAAAAGTGGCAAAATGTGTCAAATAGAAAAAAACACGTTCTTAAAAAAAGTCCAATGCCAAAGTAAGATAAACCAGTGTTTACACTATTGAAATTAGAAAATTTTAGTTGAGAAAAAGAAGTGCACACACGCAAAGGATTTTACCAAAATGCACTATACATAACGGTTGTTGGGTCAACTGTCCCTTGCGAGAGGCTTTTCTCAAAAACCGGTACAACCCCTGCTGCAAAATTTAGAGACAGTCTGGCAAAGCGCTAGTTCCGCCCTACAAATTTCAGAACTGTCTCTGCTACTGCAAAGGGATGCAGAGCTAGACGGTTGAGACTCATATGTTGCTAGTAGCGCTGTCATCGTGTTACTCATTCTGGTCATGCGAAAACTGACAAAAGATGCACCCTAGACCCTAAAACTAATAGCAAACTGTTTTCGTTTATTTAATATGTAATTCTCTAGTTTATGGGGCAACCGCTAAAATATTTCCAAAAAAGTCGATATTAGTAACATAAATGTCATTTTTAACCGACTTCCAAAAAAGGAGGAGGTTATCAGTTCGTCGGAATATTTTTATTTTTATTTTTATTTTTTTTTTGTATGTATGTTACTGCATAACTTTGGACCACGTCAACCGATTTCGATAATTCTTTTTGCATCGGAAAGGCAGTGTCTCAGAGGTGGTCCCATACTAATCTGGTTAAGATCCGATCAGCGGATCATGAGATATATATATATATATTTTTTTTTTATATGAGAGTTGAAGTCGGTTTTTTTTTTGTTAAAAAATACTTGTTACACATATATGCGTACGTATAAAATTGAATACAAAATATAAATACAATTTAGTTCACTAACACTTAACAGTAAAAGTCTGAGTACACCATTTTTTTTGAAATATTCACAATATATCGAGAGTTAAAATTTGTTTGTTATTATTTTATAAAAAAAATTGATCAAGCTTAAACCAAAATCATATAAACCGTGTTTTCATACTTTATACAAAACAAAGGAAAATTTAACGATTTTTCATCAACATTTTCGATCTTTTAATCAGATTTAAAAAAAAAAATAAATAAATAAAAGTGGTAAACAATCTCACTTAGAAATGGGGGTGCTATTGATATGAGCGATACTGTACATACGTAGATATATCACTGAGTACCCGATATGTGCAGTTATGCAGTGATTTTTTTTAAATTTCCAATGTTTCCATTTAAATTCTAATTCCTAACTGTGCTACAAACTTGACAGAACTCTAAAACTGTCTTCAAATTTCCAACTTTTTAATCAGAGTTTTTTTTTTAATAAATATTTCGAGTATTCAGTTTTGTAGGAGAATACCTTCAAGAGCGTGCGTAAAAAGAGTTATGAAAAATCAGCGCGATAAATTATACTAAACTTTAATGTCCTATAGAACTGTATACCTATAAACTCTGATTTAAAATATTGAAGTTTTTATAACAGTTTCTAGAATTATACTAATCCTTAAGTAAAAAATTTACGAAAAATATTTAGCATGAAAACCGTTGTGAGTATTCAAAATTCTGTATATTCTCATTAGTTGCCGGAGAGTTTATGTATTACATTTCACTATATTTAATAAAATTTAATGATGAGTTATCACAATTAAGCATTCAAATATCGCCGTTTTCTAATTTTTGTCACACGACTTAGTTTAGATTTTTAGTTATAAACATCACAGAGATATCCTTTATAAATTATTAAATAATAAATAAATTATTTTTAAGAATAACGGTTTTAGAAAATGAAGGAATAACTGACACTTTATGCTTCTAATTTTAAAGCACAGTTTGCCTCAAAAAGTAAATTACTGGAAAACAAATATCTCATTAATCATAAAATGAAGTATTTTTTATTTACAAATAATTATGTGTGCTTATTCTATACTTCTTTGTATCAGCTCGAAACTAACCACATTTGTTCTAGCCCGGAGGTGACTCCTTATGAACTGTTGTTATATGAATTGTCTCAGAAACATCTTAGCCAGAGTCAGCTCAAGACAAGTTCAAAAGTTCTGCAGAGGGCGACAATTGTCACTTCGTTGGACATCGCCATGTTAAAAAAGTTGTAACCATTGAGATGGGATATATGAAGAACCAGTACCGTCCCTTATCAGGCTAGCTCAGCGCAAATTCGGAACCAGTTTGATTTGCTGCAGGGACTATATCAAAATCTCGTAATCTCCTTTCCGGAAAACACTTGGAAAAGTTGATATTTTTGTGAAATATAACAAAAAAGAAATTATTTTCTTAAGCTGATTTTATATGAAAAAACTTTTTCTTTAATTTTGAAAAAAGGTATTCTATTGTTTTTGAAATCAAATACTATAGGAAAATAATTGTTGTCTTAAATTTTTGTATGAAAAAATATTAAAAGATAAATCTTCCTGTAAAAATGCCTATTTTTTGAGAAAAAAAATACAGTAACTTTGAAAAATATGCTAAACCGTAATTCTATGTACAAGTACTCGATACCTTTCCGATACTGAGTAGGTATCGATACCTTGTTTGATATAAGTACAAGTACTGGTTTGAGTAATACATTGATGGTATCGATTTATCCCTATGTCCCATGATGCATTATTTACTAAATTATTCTGCTTTCAATAATGAAATTCGTCGAGGTACAGATACAAATTCTTTTAATACTCAGTCAACATTCATATCCAGATTGCGAGGAATATTGCGAGAAGCTAGCACATTGAAACGATATTCTTTCATAGCTGATCTCAAATAAGTTTCAAGGCTGCGCAAAGTTGAAAACGTCATTTCATTCGCGAAAGTCGTATAAAGTAAAACCACTATGACTCTAAGTACTTGATGAACATTTGGAAAATTATCGGAGTTACAAATATCCAAAGCTTCAAATGAATTTTTGAATATTTATTTTAGCGATGCGTTTTCTCCAAAGTTAAACTTCACTTGTCCATATTTCTGGCACCGAAACATGTAAAATAGATATATATTTCTCAGACAGTTCACAACAAAATAAAGGAAAGAGGCAAGCAAAATTGTACAAAATATCCCGGAGTTTTAGAAATCGATCATGCAAATGCGTAATGAAAAGATCTAGGTACGTTATGTAAATCACGATTCGACAATGCTCTTCAAAATGCTCCGGGTTGAAGTTTCTTTTTTTTTAAATAAGAGATAATTAAGCGTCGATCTATTCGTGGAGATTTTTTATAAAAGCTCTAGTGCTTTATTTATTTATGTTGAAAAATGAAAGTAACAAAATTTTTACGTTTGAATGCTTCCACTTATTATTATTATTATTCATAAACATTTTTCCATAGAATAAATTTACTTAAAAAATGTTTTTAATTTGTTATCTATATTAATATATATTTTGAAAGCCGTTTTTTGTTTTTTTTTTCTGTTCGAAAAACTCGAGAACAGCTGTACCGATATTTTTGAAATTTTGGACATCGGATCTAGACTCTCCAAGGATGATAATAGAAGAAAAATAATTTCGATATATCAAGGGTCATGGCACCTCATATACAAACTGAAGTTGTCACACAACTCTGGAAGTATTCATCGTGGAGTGCTGGAACTTAGTATAGAGATATATAATATCAACGCCAAACTCACGGAAAAAATGAGAGTTATTGAAAAAGGGGGCGTAGCACCTCCCATACAAACTGAATTTCTCACATTAAAATGTGTATATGGTGCGAGAAATTAAGTTTGTATGGGAGGTGAAACATGAAGGAAAAGTGCAAACAAAGTTTCCCAACAACGTTTCTAAACAATGTTTCTTCATGTTTATTTGCACCAAAGTGCACCCTCAGCCGCCGCGTTTTTGGTAAAAATAAACTCTTTTTGGTAAAAACGAAACGGCAGTTTCAGATTCCTTTTGATGGTATAAATATTTGCATTTTAATCACTTTTAATTATTTTAAATTCTGCTCTGCGACCACCAACTTTAAATTGAAAAACACGCTTAAAATCGCCAACCTGAGAGAACTGAGAAATTACTTTTACAATCCAGACTTTTAGAAAAACTTGGCTTCATCAATTCCCCAGCCGACTGCCGAACAGTGTAATTCAATAAGTTAATAATTATTGTATTATTATCGTGTACTTAATATTTCTGAAAATTTAATGTTCTTAAAAAGCCTTAAAAGGAAGCAATTTTAACTTTGTGGTACTTTCTTTTCCTTTTCGGCACTATTTTTGCAGTCCATTAGGCAAAATTTGAAATTTTGAAATTCCATCCCTGGCTGATATAGCCATAGATTACATGATACGAGACTCAGCATCCAGCCAATCAGAGCATCCCTTGATTTTGTGCTCTAATTTGTGCAGCACTAACACACTAACATGGGGAGCTAATGGCGTTTTCGTTTCTACAAAAAATGTTGCCTTGTCATTGACCTCTTCTTAGTATTTGTGCGTAGAGGGCAAAGAGAAGGTAAAATTGTATGGTAAAAACGAATACGCCATAAGCAAATGGCCTAGTGTATTTCGCAAAAGGTCGGAAAAGACTAGTATGTATAGGCTCAATCAAGGATGTTGCGAATATTTGCATTCGCATTCGTTATGCGAATGATTCGCATCATTTTACACATTCGCATTCGCATCAAAGGATATGAATGTTTTTCAAATGCGAATGTGTACATGGGCAGAGAGTCCACTCTAAAATTGTTGAAATGGCTCTAACCGCACAATTCTGTGTTCTCTTGATAAATTATTTGTAAAGAAATTTTATCAAGATTTTTTTCAAGTGAAAGCTCCCATCGCATTCTGTGTCAATACTTTTAAAATAAAAAGCTCTAAGTACTGCTAAAAGTATTATAAGCAACCTAGAAATAATTTTAGATTCCTCCAGCGAAAGCGAAGGCTCGGATGTAGAATCTGGAGACTTAAAATAATGTGAAATTAACGCTCAATTGAAGGCCTGTCTTAAAGAAAAACGAATGCCCTCTCGATTGGTGGAAAACTAAACTAAAATACGACATTTTGACAGATCTGGTCCGCAAATATTGGAGCGCTCCACCCGCGAGCGTTCCAAGTGAGCAATTGTTTAGTGCAGGCGGAATTATATACGAACCGCTAAGAAATCGCCTCATGGGAGAAAAGGCAGCAAAACTACTTTTTTTGAAATATAATATGCCCAGTGTTGCCGCGCCCGAAAAATAAAATTTTACAAAATCTTTCAAAAAGTTTAACGAATTCCGTTAAAATTAAGCAACTTATTTAACGGGTCTTAATAAAACGGAAATGCTAAGGATTTTATAGTCTAACAGTTGCCTAATTTGAAAAGTATTACACATTCTTTCAGGCTTTCAACACATAGGCTGAGTTCCAGATTGCATTAATACAAAGCATCAGCCTCTTTTATTTCTGAACTATAACTGATGGAAAAGTCCAGTATGCGCAACTACGTTCAAATGACGAATTGGAACTTACTTAGAGCCATACTACAATAGGTAACTGCCCTCTCGCTAGTTTGAATGCATGCAAAAAA
>NW_023458568.1:19857468-19858686 GCF_013731165.1 Rhagoletis pomonella | reverse complement strand
AAAAAACGAGTTTGGTATTATGTTATCCATAATGTGCATGTTGATATTGTCACGAAAATGAAGGGACCTAAACTTCTAGATCGCATGCGAACGGCAAATGGTTTTTATGAGAAGCGATTCATGGCAGAAGTACACTAGGATGTTTGAAAATGCGACGACAGAAGATCGGGAATTGCGTAGAGCAACATTTACTGGAACATTTTATTGGATCTGGATGACAGTCTTCCTAAACTAAATTTTAAAAATTGATTGAAATAGTAACTCTTCTCACTATGAATTTTTGAGGAACACTTTGCTTTTGAACAATTTTAATAAACAAATTTAGCAAAATGAGGAATAGTTTAACATTTTAACAGGCAGGAAAAAATTAATCAATTTTGCCTAAATTTAAGCACAACGATTCAGGGTTTCCCCTTTTGAACTTTGACTGCTAGGTTGAAACAATTTATAGGTTAAGCACTCGTTCAATGTTCTAATAATTTTCAAAAGTTTTAAGTAATAAAAACGATGACTTGAGTTGATTATAGCTTTTTTAATGTTATTCCTAACATTCGCATTCGCATTCGCATTCGCACATTCGCATTCGCGAACGTGAAAAATATGACAATCGAAACATACGTAGGTTCAATATTCAAATGCATAATCCAACCGATAATTTTTATATTCATTAAAATCTATCCCCGCAAATACAACATCCAAATGAAATGAAAATGTGCAAGATTTTTTTTTGTATGAAGCATCAGCAGAGTGTTATTCTTATTACATGGCGTATGAGAAACATTATGGGAATTGATCGGTCCGTTGGAAAAAAGTTTACTACTCATGTTATCAAAATGGTTTACGGTTCAAAAAGAATATACCAGCAAAAAATTTTAAGAAGTCTGTAATTTAACATAACCGTAAATAAGATTATTACAAAAAATTATTAATAGCGACTTAAATGAGATCAATAACTTAACTTTCAAAATTTTTTTATTTCTTTAAATTTAAATAGTAAATACATACAGAATTGTAGAGAACATAGAAAATCAACAGATCTTCTTCTGTTCGCCCACCATCAGCGCTAGGCACCAGAGGCGTAACTATATGTCGGTAAGGCTGGAAAAATACCACTGACCCCGGATAAGAGAGGGCCCCAGCCCAAGAGAGTACTTAAAATCACTTAAAGTAAAGCAGTGTTTGCATTATTCAACTTTGCGTTCAACAATTGCGTTCAAC
>NW_023458568.1:19854352-19857368 GCF_013731165.1 Rhagoletis pomonella | reverse complement strand
ACTGCCCTCTCGCTAGTTTGAATGCATGCAAAAAACGAGTTTGGTATCATGTTATCCATAATGTGCATGTTGATATTGTCACGCAAATGAAGGGACCTAAAGTTCTAGATCGCATCCGAATGGCAAATGGTTTTTATGAGAAGCGATTCATGGCAGAAGTACACGAGGATGTTTGAAACTGCGACGACAGAAGATCGGGAATTGCGTAGAGCAACATTTACTGGAACATTTTATTGGATCTGGATGACAGTCTTCCTAAACTAAATTTAAAAAATTGATTGAAATAGTAACTCTTCTCACTATGAATTTTTGAGGAACACTTTGCTTTTTGACTATTTTAATAAAAAAATTTAGAAAAATGAAGAAAAGTTTAACATTTTAACAGGCAGGAAAAACTTAATCAATTTTGCTTAAATTTAAGCAAAACGATTCAGGGTTGCCCCTTTTGAACTTTGACTGCTAGGTTGAAACAATTTATAGGTTAAGCACTCGTTCAATGTTCTAATAATTTTCAAAAGTTTTAAGTAATAAAAACGATGACTTGAGTTGATTATAGCTTTTTTAATGTTATTCCTAACATTCGCATTCGCATTCGCACATTCGCATTCGCACATTCGCATTCGCATTCGCGAACGTGAAAAATATGACAATCGAAACATACGTAGGTTCAATATTCAAATGCATAATCCACCAACCGATAATTTTTATATTCATTAAAATCTATCCCCCCAAATACAACATCCAAATGAAATGAAAATGTGCAAGATTTTTTTTTGTATGAAGCATCACCAGAGTGTTATTCTTATTACATGGCGTATGAGAAACATTCTGGGAATTGATCGGTCTGTTGGAAAAAAGTTGACTACTCATGGTTTACGGTATTCAAAAAGAATATACCAGCATGCAAAAAATTTTAAGAACTCTGTAATTTAACATAACCGTAGATAAGATTATTACAAAAATTTATTAATAGCGACTTAAATGAGATCAATAACTTAACTTTTAAATTCTTTTTTATTTCTTTAAATTTAAATAGTAAATACATACAGAATTGTAGAGAACATAGAAAATCAACAGATCTTCTTCTGTTCGCCCACCATCAGCGCTAGGCACCTGAGGCGTAACTATATGTCGGTAAGGCTGGAAAAATACCACGGACCCCGGATAAGAGAGGGCCCCAGCCCAAGAGACCACGGGCTCAGAGATAACCTAGCATTTTTAACAACACTAAGTACTTAAAAGTTATAATTTTTTTGAGTACTTAAAATCAATTAAAGTAAGACACAACTAAACTCCATATAGTCAACATTTTTGATCGTTACGTTACAGTCGCACGTATATTTCTGTTTATATTTCTGAAACGTTGTGTAAAAACCGAAAGTTTACTTGTTTCCTGTATTTTGTTGTTTTGAAGATAAATGTGGTTTTTTGAATGTCAGCTATACATAAGGTCACACATACCAATCCTGCGAAATTGACGAATCCTGCAAAGTTAAAAATTAAACTAAAGTATTTTATTAATGATCATGGTTCAAAGAAATTGTAACCACTCCGCGCACACACACGGTTGCCACTTACCACTTTTTTGTGTATCAAAAACTATCAGAATGTGAAAAATTTACCAAAATATATTTTTACTATAGATTTAATTATTCAAACATTTTACAAATAAACATTGGCGATATAGTTAACAAACTAATTTTTCGCGTACTCGCGTTAACATACCTTTCTTAAGAAAAATTCTCTGTAAAAACGGACGAACATTTTTTTATTGTAAACTTAGTTGAGCGAAAACTAATCAATAATAAACTCGACCTATATAGGTGCAAATATCTATTGTGCTGACCCTATAAAAGTTCACTCCAACTTTCAAGCACCCTGTTTTAGAGGGTGTCATGACTCATATTCTGGACGAAATATGAGTCTTAGACGTACGAAACGTGGGACATCGCATAATATATTCCAGCCACAGAACCTGCAGTTCAGTCAGGTAGGCTGTGAAAGTGCTGAGACCTTCCGGACTAAAATTCAGAAGTCGTTCCGAGATTCATTTAGGAGGACTTATAAGTTTCTTTATTGAGAATCCTCCCATTAGCCCAGTAGTTCTGCTGTGTAGGCTCTGATGCATATCCCGTTTTGCGTGAACGTCAACTCATTCGTTGCCATCAAAACCCTCATGTCCCGGTACCAACCAAAGGGCTACCATGCATGCTGCTTAATTAAAAACCCAATAGTCTTCCAGTTGTCCGCAGGCCTTGATGCTGCCTGACTATCAGTCATGATATTTATCCTGCCCCCATTTTTCTCTTTACGAAGACTTTCACTTTTTCAATTGAACTTTTTATTCAGTGTTTACTGTAGATATCTCCTCTTTTGCGATGACTAAATCTTCGAAATTTCCAGTTGAGACTAAGCCACGTAGACTTAGTCGCTTTGACCTTTTCAGAGCACCATTTCTCAATCAGTTTTATGGCTACCTGCAATCTAGAGGCAATGTTGCCGCCACCACGTAGATGAACAGCTTATCTGCATAGCCAAAGGCGTTGCCTGATAAACATTTCAGGCGCCCTTGCCTACTGCCTCATTATTCCTGTTGCCTTATAAATAGTTCTGCATTCACTTTTGATACATGCACAGTGTTGCCAGGTTGCCGATTTGGTCGTCATTTGGAAGATTTTTAACTGCCTTGACGATTTGACGATTTCGACAGGCAAATGACGATTTTTTCATTGTGTGCAGTTTTTTATTGCCAGTTGTTTTAGTGGCGATTTTTATTTTTTTTTAATTTTCCAGAAAATTATTGGGCTTTTAACACTATAAAACTAAAATCTTTAAAACCCAAACTAAAAAATTTGTATATATAGCATTTTCAGTTTAAATGAAACCATTTTCAAATTAAGCGAAACCTTTTTTCAAATTAAATGAAACCTTTTTCATGTTAAGCGAAACCTTTTTCAAATTAAATGAAACCTTTTTCAGATTCAGTGAAACTTTATTCAAATTAAATGAGACCTTT
>NW_023458568.1:19852813-19854252 GCF_013731165.1 Rhagoletis pomonella | reverse complement strand
TAATAGCCTTATAGAAAATAAAGTAGCTTAAAAAAAGGTTTATAAATTGAAAAATGTTTGTAAATGGCAATTTAAAAAGCTTTCTAAATTATTATATTTATGAATAAGGCGATAAAAATATATGATTTACAATAACTTTTAACAAGGAAAACACAAAAAAGTTGATTTTTGCGGAAGTAGGTATTAGTGAATTTCAGTGCATATAAAGTTTCTGAGGTTTCGTTTACTTTTAGATCCGAATTGTCAAAATTGAGAAATTCAAAGTAGCAGTACAATAATCGTAGTAAAGAAGATTGCGCCCTGAATGTTCTGGTGTCTTTTTCGGTTTCGGTTTGACAGCCAGCTGCTGTGATGATGTGGAAATTTACCACAATGAAGAAAAACATAACAATTAATTGAAAAAATTTAATTTTTACAAATTAAGTGAACAGTAGCGCGTTTCAAGAACGATATTTCGCACAAATCGTTAATGAACAATTATTTTTCCTTCCCGTCTGCTTTGGTTTTGGCAAAAAAGTTGATTAGTTCCTGCCGGCGGTCAAGTCATTTCAACCACAAAATACTAATATTTGAAAGAACCATTCACTAAGATTGTAACTAACTTTTTATTATTTATTAATTCCTTTTTGATATTCAGCAATAGGATGGAATAAAATTATAAACCAAAATTAGTAATATTTTTATGAATGTAGTTATCAAAGTTCATAGAGGAAACGCCGGAAAACAATATATTGGCAACGGCATAAAATGTATGGCAATTTAGATGTCAACAGAATAATAACTACGATAAAAAAAGCATGAGAGAAGTGTGCGAAGGAGGAAATCTTTTCAATTTGAACAAAAAAAAGCTTTAAATGCCGTTGTAAAACGGTGAACAAGTTTCTTATAAAATATTTTGATTTTTACCATGATTCAATAACACAAGGTTATGTAATTTGTGACAGCTCAAATTTGACACTCCTTTAACTAGATTTGTATTTTAGAAGTAGGAGAAAGGGGAAGAATGTGATCGCCTTTTGCGAAAACGGTAGTAGAAAGGTACTAAAAAGTGCGCAAAGTATACAATTAGAAGTAAAATGTGTATTATTGATTCTAAGTGAATTTGCAATATATTTGGTGTTTTAATGGAAATACTAAACAATACGTAAAAATATAGATTTTTAAATTAAGTTATTCGTCATTTCCTGGAACAAATCTAGAATACCGACCGTTCAGCAATGCAAAAACGAAAAATGCAGATCAATAGAACTTTTTACGCTCATTTCAACCATGCCAAAATTATTTAGCGCAAGTAAAATATAAAGACGTTTTAGAAGGTTAAAATTAAATTATTTGATTTTTTTTTAATATTAATATCTTATGAACCACATAACCGATTAAAAAACTAATAACGTCACCATAAAGATAATCAATTTATCTTTCAGCTGATATACATAATT
>NW_023458568.1:19849780-19852713 GCF_013731165.1 Rhagoletis pomonella | reverse complement strand
AAGAAATGTATCCTTAAATAAAACAGTAAATTTGTATATCTTATGTAAAGTTAAGTTTTTATTAATTTTCGATTTTAATCGAAACGACCGATTAATCGGTTAATGTCTTACGATTAATTGCAATTATTAATCGAATGCTTTCTGTTAATCAATTAACCGATTAATCGATTATTAATTTTTTTTGCCATCACTAGTAATCCCGAAATGGTCTTGAACAAGGCTCGTCCTTTAAGACTTAACAAATTTTTTCGCAGTCATAATTATTATGAAAAGACTTTTATAATATACATACATAAGTCTAAAAATAAAAGTCTTTGAAGACTTGAAAATATTTATCTCAATAATAATTATTATGACAAGACTTTTATAATGTTACGATTATCCCTGACTACTTGACGGATTTACCAAATATCCCTAGGTTCGTGTCGCTGAATTTTTCAATAAACGCTCACGATGACCAAAATACAGTACAATTATCTTTATTGTACAACAAACACTTTACAATACTTATTTATGCAATAACAACAATTAACAATAATTGTTAAGGCTTGCTAACTTGCAACTAACATACTGTAGCAGCGGCCTTATATATGTACATGCGCTCGCACTCATGCCAACTCTAGAACGGTCTGTCGACTATCGCACATTCTCTCATTCTCGCGCTGTTCGCGGTATTCACCCACTTGCGTTTCTCGCTGTCGAATATTCTACGTTATTCCTCGAACATTCTGCCATTTTTTAGTTGTTCGCTTCGCGTGACCGCAGTATTCGCCAAAATGATATAAGTCTCAAAATAAAAGTCTTTGAAGACTTAAAAATATTTATCTCGCTGATAATTATTATGAAAAGACTTTTATTATTTAAGTCTTAAAATAATAGTTACCGATGACTTAAAAAAAATTTCTCACATAATTTTTATCAAAATACTTTTATAATTCTTACGAAAATTTGGATGACTTTTTTAAAACTCTACCACGAAATAATTATTATTCCGAGTCTCTGGAATTTAGCGCTTGCGCGTCGCGCTGGGGTAGTTGACGTGATTCTATATGTGGTGACGACAGGGCAGCCTCATTAATTTTCGATAAATTGTTTTCACAGTTGTATCAAAGGACATACCTTGAACTTTGTTCACAAGATTCACTCCACCAATTTTTCATAAACAATATTACCAAATTTTCACAAGTTCAGCGGGCTATTTTTGGTGCGCCGAGGAATTTGGTTGTGAAAAGATCTGGCAAAGTCTTCCTATCCCAATGAATTATAAAATATCCAATTGTGTTCAACTGTAAATAAAGTAAATTCCGGAGGATAAAAATCTAAATAAACCTGAAATTAAATTACATTATCAGAAAATGTATTTGAACTTCACTTTGATTCTTTCACACGCGTCTTCGTTATGCGCATTGAATACTCTATCTGCTGATAACCAGATAAGAATATACACGGTCATTCCATCACCTTATTTGCCATTGTCAAGCTCTGCAGCTAACCGTGTCGTCATAACATTTCTTCGAACCCGTTTTGTGGGTGGTTTTGAAAAATCTGGGCTTTCGGCTTGCTCAAAACATGGTACATCTGCGTATGGCTCTTGGATAGTTGTTGCCGTCTTGAAATGGAGTCTCGTCGTCGCTCACATCATTCTCCCACTCCATGATTTGATTGCAAGCTGTAATCTGTTACAAAAACAATTTAATAATGAATTTCTCATTACACTATGAGCCTTTACATTTTTGTCGGTGAATTCTTCCCTTTGGCTTTTTTCCTGTCCGTATAAACCATATCAACACCTGCCATGCAACCTGGACGTCCTTTTTGTCTCTGCTTTTCGAAAAATAATTTATCTTCCGCTATTTTGACTTTCCTATAATGCATTTTGAGCAGCAATGTCTAATAAATCATCAAGACTTTCAACAAAGTTTTAGAAAAATCGTTTTTTAGCTTTCGACATTTTACCTGAGACAGTTTTCGAATATTTTTTCCGGACGCCGTACAATTTCATTAATTTGTCTACACATTTGTGGTCCTCGCGAATCGGTATTTCGCTTGTTTCGTGCTTGTTGCCACAATATTTTTGATGCATCTATTGCTAGTTTAGCGCTCTTCCTGGAATCTCTTTTTTTGGCACGATCAACGTATATGTATTGTAAGACCTAACTTGCAACAACTGCCTATTTTAAAGGAGCTTTGCACCAGTAATTTGGTGAGAAGTCCGGCCAATAAAGTCGATAATATGTAAGATTTCGGCAGATTTACGTGCTTTTGTACTTGAACTTGAAGAAGTACTTATATGCTGATTAGCGAGGAAAATAATCACTCTCTAGAATATTAGTATTGCTTTTTATTTTAAATAACTTGCATACCTATGTATAAGTATTAATAAGTCATTTGTTTGATTGAAATTTTTGATCTCTTTGTAACACACAGCAGTTATGCTGGCTGCTGCTGTATTTACATACAATAAAATTCGAAATTAAAAAAAAAACTGCTGTGTGCTTTAATAAAGTTAAAAAGAGACGTGGGTTTTTACGACTTTAAACATTTTTCGCTTCTATCAAACGCTAGCCGATTGACTTAAAATTTTTACTATAAGTCTTTTAAACAAAAAAGGAAAAAATAAGTCGGCACTCAACAAAAACGAATTTTTAAATTTTCTCATACAAACTAGGACAGCCTTAAAGTACATATTTACCTATGCATATGCATACATATGTACCCTGCATGGAGTGACGTTAGCTTATACCTATATCTCGCCAAAAAGCTAACTATAAGTTGGTTAGTTTTAACAATTGATAATTTTTCACTGCAGGGCCCTGCAGGGAGTGACGTTAGCTTATACCTAACTTTAGTCTGTTTACGCGAACACTAGTGCTAACTATTAACTAGGTATTTTGTTCGAAAAAAGCTAACTACTTTTGTGGGGCGATGGCCGC
>NW_023458568.1:19825406-19849680 GCF_013731165.1 Rhagoletis pomonella | reverse complement strand
CAAAATATTTTAGGATTTTCTTAAGGTTTTTACATAACGTTGGAACTACCTTAAATTGTACTGTAAAAAGTAAGAAAAAAATTATTTGACATGTTTTAGATAATGTTTGATATACCCAAGAAATTAATAAATACAACAAAATATCGAAAATATCTTTTAGTTTAATAACAATAAATTTGAATATTCGAATGGCTTTGGCCTATAACTTAAGCTGCCTTTATATGAGGCGATTTTTCGGGAGGCGCTAATCGCCTGCAAAAGTTGACTTTCGGTCTACTTTGAGGCAAGCGATTTTTGAATCACCATTTACACGAGCGATTTTTCTTGAGCAATGTTGAATCGCCTAAAAATTCGCCTCATGTAAATTCAGCTTTAAATTCTTTCTTCTCAATTTCCTGACATTGTAAAAGTGTTTTGCATACAAGACATAGAGTTATTTACTCATTTTAGCACATTCTTAAACTTTCCATGAGGAAATACAGAGGAAATCCTTAAAAAGTGGTACTTTTAAACAGTTTGAAGAAATATTTAATTTAGCTTTTTTTTCAGTACCACACTCAAACGAAGCAACTGAGAGGATCATAAATATAAGGCATGATACAATAATTTTTAGAAGGTAGTTTCACTTCTTCTTATCCGCCATGTTAGCTATCTGACAGAAAACGTGTTTCGTATTTTTTGTTGTACCAACTTTTTCAAAAAAAAATCCAGCTTTTGACGTTGGAAAAATAAAACAAAGAAAAGCCAAACATATAAGTAGAGAAATTTTCGAAAATTTTGTAATAATTTTCTTCATAAAAAATTAACTGCTGCTTTCGTGGATATTGCAACACACGGAATAGATGTAAGGACACAGCTATAAGAGCCACCGCACACCACAGACTTTATCGGCCGCCTATTTAAATAGTAGGGCTCGCTTGGAATATGTACATGAAGATGTATGGAGGTGCGCACATTACACCAGCTTAATCGCTCTGACCAATAAGTTGTGGTGCAATGGAAAGACTAGCGAGCACATCTAAATTGGCGGCCGATAAAGTCCGTGGTGTGCGATGGATCTAATCCATTATAAACAAGAAATATTGCTGTTATATTTTTATTTTTATGATTTTTATTTATGTGATTAGCAGTGGCAAAAATGTATGTATAAAATACGTATATTTATAAAAAATATCTAAAATAACAAGCGATAATCCCCAAGTTCTATATCGTAGCAGTGGCCACATTGCGTGTTTGTCACAGACACGGTTTATGTCAAAAATTTTGAAGTGAAACTACCTTCTAAAAATTATTGTATCATGGTATAAGGTTTGCTTCCTTGCGCAAAGGGAGAAACCGGCTTCTAATAAAAATTTTTGGAACTGAACTTCAAATCAAAAGTAACTTTAAAATTAAATGTATAGAATTCTTTGACTATTTAAACATTGAAAATGGAAATGATCTCATTCAAAAATGTCATAAATATAAAATAATTTATTGGCTACTGTGTACAATAGGGTGGTGCAAAAACAGTGAATTCGGAATTGTAATGCGCTCACCCCCTATATCTATATCGAAAAAAGTATACCCCTATTTTTTATTTTGAAATCAAAAAATATTTAGAGGTCGCTCAAAGCGCTCAAAGTTTTCCATGTATTTTAATATACATAAAAAAAAACAACTTTTCGTAGAAATGATATATGATTCTTGAAATATTTTTCAATCAATATTTTTCGATCGAAAAACTCTTGTTGTCTTCAGGAGACTTTCAATAATTGTTTATTTAACCATTTTTTATTTGTCCTCCTAATGCATTTTTTTGTGGGTGTTTGGCGGACCTATAAATTATAGTTGCGATGAAAAAATGGCTAAATAAACAATTGGGTATTATTATTGGGTCCTCCTGCAGATAAACAGAGTTTTCCGATATAAAATATTGATTTTTAAGGATTGTATACAATTTCTACGAAAAGTTGGTTTCTCCCATATAAAATACATGAAAATCTTTATGCGCTTTCAGCGACCTCTAAATATTTTTTGATTTCAAAATAAAAAACAGGGGTATACTTTTTTCGGTATAGAACAATCCTAGGGGGTGAGAGCATAAAACTTCTGACTTTACTTCTTCACATGCATTTTTAGACCACCCTAGTATACACTTATGTTAAAATGAATAGCATTTTATTTTTTATGAACTATATTTTAATCATATGTGACCTGGTCTACGAAAAGGGAGCTTACGTGCGAAAACTAGTTTTCTGTGAAAAAGCTGTTAAAAGTAAGCAACTCGTTTCGTCAGTTTCTCATTATCTCGTTAATTGTTCTCCGCGCCGGACGTCCAGTAAGTGTTGTTGTTGGTCCAGTAAGTCTTGTTGTTGGTCGGAATATTATTATAGTTTTAATATTATTATTATTAATATTATTATTATTATTATTAATATTATTATTAATATTATTATTATTTTTAGTACACTTCTAAGCAAGTTAGGATTTTCTGCTTTTCACCACGTGAAAAAGCATCTCATCTTCCATCCGAATCAACCAAAAAGTGAAAATTGATTTTTTGACACCTAAGCCCCCTTTCCGTAGACCAGGTCACATATACCAAAATATTGTGAACTAAAAAGTACACATTTTTCTAAAATATTTCTCAATTTACATTTTAAAGTTTTTTTCTGAAACTTGAATGTAACTCTGTGCGGAGAATGAGAGAATTGAAAATCAGGTGACCTCAGCCGTTTTCTAATGTAAACAAACAAAATGGCGCTTTCCATACTTGTAAGCCTATACAATGGTGCAGAGTAATTATTTTTTTTATGTAGAACCAAGGCATCCGTGATCGAATCAAGTTGGAATCTAAATTTCTTTTTGAGATTACGGTATTTAGTAGCGAATTCGCTTTTTCAACTTAAAATATATTTAAGGCAAACAGCTGTCATATTATTTCCTTCGATTGGAATCGAGATTCATTCGATCACGGATGCCATGATTCGGGCCCAGGTTTATGTATACGTTTTTTCTTGAATGTTTTGTTGGCGTAAAATACATTTTTTTTTTTTAAATACAATTTATTCCGAAGCGAATTCATATACGGTTACGGCAGAAGTTCAGAAACGAAAATGTCACTCAAAAATTTTCCGCGTTATGACAATAAGAATTACGGCAAATACCTCATTTTGACAATAAGAATCACCGAGACGAAAATCCAGCTGCTATGATAACACTACCTTACCTAAATTCGCCTTCATTTATCCTATACGAGTAAAAACTATCTAATATTGTTTCTTTTAAAAAAAATTACCAACTGCTACCAATTTTTGTATGTAATTCTACTACTTTAAATTTTTTCTAAGTCCGTGCACTGACCTGTAGTAGACGTTGCAAGGCTCCACGCTTACCTTGCCTTTCCCCGTCCTTCGCATTTCTTGTTTGGCGGTGATGTCAGCTTTAGTCTTCCCGAGGACATCAACCGGTCGGGCGGTCCCTCAAAGATTTTGTTTTCTTAACGTACACAATCTTCTGACAAAAAAGTATTAATGTTCCGTGCAAGGCGAATTCATATAAGGTGGTATCGATTCATTAAATACATGATACAAATATTTATAGGTAGTTTCACTTCTTCTTCTTAGCCGCCATTGCTTCCATTTTACTTAAACTGTGCTTTTGGCATTTTCTTTTGAAATCGAGCTACCATATTCTTTGCCAAAAGTAAAAAATTGATTGATTACTTAAAAAAAAAATATATAATTATTTGAAGGAAATTAAAACTTTTAGCGATAGTGAATATAAAACGGAAGGTAAGTGAAATATTACATTGTATTCACATAAAAAATGCATTTACTCTTGTTAATTATTGTATTGTTTTTTAGTAAGATGAGCTGCATATTTAGGAAAAAACGTTTTAAACATTTGGATTGTAATGTTAACCTTATGGGGAAACCAAAATTAGTTCGTCTGTAATTGATTCTCCCATACATATATATATAAAAAAATCCCAAAGTTTTCATCTTTACACATTCATGTTTCTGGCATGCGGGGGATGATATGTATGTTTTACAAAAATTCTTTAAAAAGCAGACGTCTCGGTTGCTCAGCAAACCGGTTAATCGTTTCTGCAATTATTTCACATTGATTCTCTAAAACAAATTTTCTATGTATTCCTAAAATGCATAAATCTAAAGGTAAATTTTATAGAAAATTAAACTAACAATTTATTAAAACTAGTAGCAACCCCCGAAATACGGGTGAGTACTTAGCTCAAAATTTATTTAAAGAACTTCGTGAAAGACAATAATTAATCTTGTATTGCTAGACACCTGATAACCCAGGATAATTTTTAAGTTCTTAAAAGACATTACTCTTCTCTAAGCTTCGTGCAGTGGGCCATGAGAAAACCGTCATCTTTAAGATATAGTCCAACCTTTCACAATAATCTGGTATTAGTCTTAATACAGTAAATTTTATATACGCCTCGCAGACGTAGATTATACATTTAGGGTTAACCCTTTCAGTACAAAAATTCAACCACTGGTTATAAAACATTTTAAATATGTATACCGGCTAATTTTGGATCGTTCATTTTAAAAATTACATACAAAAATGTGTAATGCTTTGAAGTTTGCGGTAATTCAGGGTCCTTTTTAATGGTTAGTGATATCCTAGGTGTTTAAAAAAGAAAGGGATCTCAGCTATTTTTATTTTTTACTTTCGTGAAATATATTTCAAAACTATGAATAATACCTAATAACTTTTCCGAATCTCAATTCCGCGGAAATATGGTTAATATTTTTCAATAGATTATATTACTCACTATCGACTTTTCTGCCGCTTTTAATTTTTTGACAAACACGGTCAACTGCAACTGCAGCTTGCAATTAAATTTGATAAATAGCTCAATTCTGTGGATGCTACAGCATTATTGTTTACATTGTATATACGGAAAGAGATTTTCCGAATTTTGCAAGCTTCTACAATAGTAAATTTATTAAACAATTATCTAATTTAAAAACTAAATACCAACGGTGGGCAAACGTGGCTCTTTGAGCCAAAAGCGGCTCTTTGCTTAGCAAAGTGCAGCTCTTTAACTTTCTCCGTGCTTAGAACATTTTTGCTCTTTTTACTTTTTAAAATACATATTTCATACATATCACACATATACATACATATTTTACATACAGACATAATATACATATGTATACATATTTTAGCCCACAGCAAATTGCCAACAAGAAAACAGCTGATCAAGAAGAGCTGGTTGGAATTTACGCAAATCCCTAAATTGAATTTGATGGGTTGGAAGTTGAAATAGTAAAATGCGACTAATTAAACTTGTAAGAAATAAGTAATTAATTGTTTAGTCAGTGAACTGTGTCAGGATAAGAATTCAGGATTTGTTTTCCTACGTTTTCAATTTTATACTTTTTACAGGTCTATTCTGCGCTGGTAAAATAAATTTATAACCGGTAATTAAAGTGTCTGTCAATTTTTAAACCTTTTTCGCATTCTGTGCTCTCTTGTAACCGGTAAATTTGGTTACCATCTCATAAGCTGGTAACAAAATATTGCCCCGTAAAATAAGCAATACAGGAATTTCCACAAATCTTCATAGCTGAGTTGCTGAATATTTTCACTGCATTACCAACGTATATATCTAAAATCGCAGTGACCAGAATTGGTAACATTTTTTGGTAATAAAATTTTCCGGTCACAAAATCTTCGGTAACGTGCAGAATAGACCTGTTAATGTAAACAAAATTTCTATCATCGTTCGTCTAACTTGCAAGTTTCTGCAAATTTTCTGTTCGCGTACTATTTTGGATATTTTTCTCTTGTGAGAGAACAGATGATATTTCGTCGGAATTTCGCTGTTGGAAATTTTTTACTGGAGAAACGAACGTACCTATTGACTATCCAAAATTTAACATAATTGTTACGAACGGCTTTAACTGACCTAAAACCAGATTTTGAAAATCACGCCAAAGGGATCTTCTGAATTTTTTTTTATATCGATCTTACGTACAATAGAATAAAGTAAAATTAATGATTTTCATTTCTAATAATAATTTTATTTAAAAATAAAATTTTTGTTTTTCTTGTTCTTTTTTTGTGGCTCTTTGTAGCATTTAGAACTTAGGCTCGAGCCCCCCCCCTGCCCCTACGTAGCGACGCCCATGTGCACGTACATATGTATATACATGTCTTAATATATAAAAATCCCGTGTCACTTTGTTCGTTTACTCTAATTTCCGAAACCGCTTAACCGATTTCAATGAAATTTTGTGGGTGTATATTTTTGGTTCCAACTTAAAAGATAGGATAGTGGTAAACCCGAGAAAAAATATTTTTTTTCATCGAAATTTTTTCTATGCTTCTCGCATCGTGCTTATCTATATATATAAAAATGAGATGTTTTTCGTATGACCGCGATGCCTGACCAAACGGCTGAACCGATTTCAATTCTGTAAAAAGTACTTTTTTGGCCTTCTGTGTGGAAGGTTTTTCGATTTAAAAAACTTTGAAATTTTCTGTTGTTGTTTCCCAAAAATGAAGAATGCCGAGAAGTCACGATTTCACAATTTCATAGAGTTTTCTGTACATTAAATGTCACTAAACTACTAAACGACTGGACCGATTTGGTTCATATTTGGAACATGTGTCAGCACCTGCAAAAGAAATACTCTGACCAAAAATGCACTCGCTAGGTTGCGCTAGGGTCGGACTATTCCTAAAAACTGCATTTTCTCGCCGATCTGGCTCATATTTAAAATAGAATTTAGCCAATTGAAAATAAATATTTGGACTTAAAACTTACACAATAGGTGGCCCTGTGGCAGAGATATACCCACAAATTATTTTACGCTAAGAGAATGATAGATATCTACTATATATTTGTGGAAGTATGTATGTGCCTGGTTGCAGCCTAAACGGACGGACAGAATCGAACGAAATTTTGCCGGAGTATTGCCATGACACCTAGGCCTATAATAGGGGGAAAAATTGGGATTCGATAAGGGGGCGTGGCACCTCCCATAGGCGTGAAACTTTTTATTCAGCTATAACTTGGGAACCATAAGCCCTACGAACTTGAAATTTGGTATACAGTCACAGCTGCGGTAGGTGCTTACAGTATGGTGTATATGAATGAGTTTACAAAAGGGGGGCGTGGCCCATCCCGTAGAAGTGTTGTTTTTTTATCAGCTATAAGTTCGAAACCATAAGTCACATGAACTTTAAATTTGATATACAGACATATTTATGGTAGGTGCTTATAGTATTGTGTATATAAGTGAGTCTGTAAAAGGGGGCGTGGCACATCCCATAGGCGGGAAATTTTTTATCAGCTGTAAATTCGAAATCATAAGCCACATGAACTTTGAATTTGGTATGCAGACATATCTATGGTAGGTGCTTATAGTATGGTATAAATAAATGAGTTTGTAGAAGTGGGCGTGGCACATCCAATAGGCGTGGAATATTTCATCAGCTATAAATCCGAAACTATAAGTCATATGAACTTGAAATTTGTTATTCAGTCATACATATGGTAGGTGCTTATAGTAGGGTATATATAAATGAGGTTGTAAAAGTGGGCGTGGCACATCCCATAGGAATACTTTATCAGCTATAATTCCGGAACATGAATTTGAAATTTGGTATGCAGACATATCGCACACCGTCTTCAAAAGAGTCACAACTCAAAATTTGGCATTTTTAAAATTATGCGCTAAAAATGTACACAGAGCTTTTATTTACCTTTCAGTAAAACCTGGAGTAATTTTTTGTTATAATTTGTTAAAAAAACCTGAAGTAAAGTCGCCCTTGCCCATATTGTTAGCATGTGCTACGAATTAGTTTTTCGCATTTTGTGACGAACGTATTATTTTGAGTTGTGTCTCTTTTGAAGACGGTGTGCGATATCTGCGGTAGGTGCTTAGAGTAGGCTACATATACATGAGTTTGTATGGTAGATTATTCGAAAATGGTATAGAGATATATGAAATCAATCCCATGCTCTTAGAGAAAATTGAGGCTATTTGAAAAGGGGACGTGAGGCCTTTCAAACGTACTGAAACTATTACTTATCTTTGTATGCATGTACAGTTTTGCCAAGTTATGTAAGACGGCAAACATGCCTTCTGGCAACCAACAAAACGTAATATTAGAAGACAAAGGCGTCACTAAAAATCATGAACGTGAACTCTTGGTGAAAATGTTGGACCAAAATGTTTCAATACAAAACATTTATTTTGGGCGGGACGAAGTTCGGCGGGTCTGCTAGTCTAATATATAAAAATCTCGTATCACGGTGTTAGTGGTCGAACTCCTCCTAAACGGCTCGACCGATCTTTATGAAATTTCTTGTGTATATATGGTAGGCATGAGAATCGGATGTAAAGTATATTTCATACCGCTAGGTGCAAGGAATTTTTGGAATTTTTCATACTGCATATCTCTGGATGTGTTCATGGAAGAGTACTGGAACTTGGTATGTACAAGATATATAAAATCAGTCGCGTGGTCATGAAGAAAAATTGAGGCTATTGGAAAAACAGACGTGGCACCTTACATTACTCGAAAATGGTATGGAGATATATGAAATCAATCCCATACTCTTAAAGAAAATTTGCGCCTTTCAAACGCACTGAAACTATTACGTTTCTTTGTACACATGTACAGTTTTGTTAGGTTATTTAATACGCCAATGGAAATATGCCTTCTGACAACCACCAAACCGTAATATTAGAAGATAGATGCGTCACTGAAAATCATGAACGTGAATTGTTGGTGAAAATGTTAGACCAAAATGTTTCAATACAAAAAATTTATTTTGGGCGGGACGAAGTTCGCCGGGTCTGCTAGTGTAAATATGCAAATGTATAAATGAAAACGACCGATAAAACGAATGTATGTATGCAGATCAAGGAGCTATACATCATGCGTTATCACAAAGAAGTTTATGCTGCCCTAGAATACGAAATGAAGCAATATCCTACTTACCCTCTGAAAGGACCAACTACATATAATATATCATGGTAAAGCTAATGCTACATTTTTCGTGTGCCTTACATTTATAGCATGGGGGCACAATAGATCTTAAGGTCGCAGTGCTCTATCCCCAACATTAATAATAATACATTTATAGCAATTTAAATCAAGCTCTTTTAATACGAACAATCATGTAAGTATATGTGGCGAGTCTGCCAAAACAACCATATGGCAACACCATCGATTATCGAGATCTTCTTTGGTAAATGTATCGAAAACTCGACTTCATACATTTCCTGGTAGACTTTCTTATATACATTTTTAACTTCTTAAACTGAGCATTTTGATTTTTAAATAAAACCTAATTTTATCGGTCTAATATTAAATATTGGGTATTATAATTGTTTCAACCGACACATTAAAACCCACAGTGGTGCCCCGGACTTTAGACCGAATTATATTGGAGCTCCAAGACGAAGTAATTTATGCAAAAACCGCGATACAACCTACGTAATTTGAGTAGAAGGAAATTAATCTTCAGCGACGGCAGTGACCCAACGAATACCACAGCAATGGCTACGACCCAGGAATTAACGGATCAAATTCGAGAGCTGCAGTCTCAACTAGAAGCACTACGCGTTGGCGCCTCAGCTTCGAACAACAGTACACGTCTTGGCACACAACGTATAGCTATTAATTTACCGAAGTTTACACGCGCACCGTCAGCCGACAAGTGTACGGACGGTCGTCACTCCTTTGGTGGTGTCTTCCGTCCGCATGCACTTCCGGAAGTGCGGCTACACTCTCCACGCGGGGGCGGCTGGAAACAGCCTATAGTTACGGTCATGTCTCTGGCTATAATGCTGGCTAGTGGTAGTCGGGCGGAGAGAAGAAAACTCTCGGGGAGGAGAGGCTGATATTAGAGGACAGTCGGGGTGATGAATTTGACATTGGTCTCACATCATTGCTCGGATCGCCTTCTGAGCTGCCTCTCTTTCCCATAAATTACCCCAACTCCAAGGTGGAACAGCATATGCCAAAGGATGCGGGATTACTGCGGTGTACTTTTCCCAATTCTCCGTTTACTCGTGGGAATCACATGCAAAATTTGAATTTAAAAAAAGAGCCAGATGGAGCTCCAATACCATCACTTCTGGGCCAAGCCTGCACGGCTGAGGTCAGTCCGGCTAGGTCTGTGGCCAGTGGGCCGCCTACCGCTACCTCCGGCGGAGCCATTGGGCACGCGAATGGAGGCTCAGAGGTGTCTTCAGAAGCCATTGGGCTTCCCAACTCCGCCTGTTTAACAGGAGCTCCAGAATTAGTAGCCGGACCTTTGTCGAGCTCAGCTGCTGGAAGTCTGACCGAAGTTTCTTCGGACTCAGATACTAATAGCACTGTTATCCTCGACGACATCAGTGTATGCTCTGCTGTCTCAGGGCTAACCGAAGTCGGCCCATTGGTGCAAGGAGTGACTCTAAACCCTACTTCTGGCTTCGTACACTTCAACTCTCGAGAAAGGAGTATTTTTAAGAGAGCTCTAGACCGTGGCAAGTCTAGGGAGGAGGCTCTACAAATAGCCAAGAGCATCTTAACTTCCGATGGGAAGCTGAAAGAGGTGCGCTCCGAGGAGCAATCCCCTCGTGACGCTGTCACAAAGAAGCCTCGACAGGCTCATATGGGGCCAACGAAAGCTGCCTACAGTAAGGTGGCGAGTAGCGTCGAAATGGGCTTCATTCCCGTTGACCCCGTCAACAAACCACTTGGAGCAGAGCAACTGGCTCAGCTCCAAGAATCTATAATAGATGACGTTATTGAGCGATCGGGGGCCGATGTAAAGCCGGAGTTTGAGAGATGCGTCCCTCGAGCTGGGTGGCTTCTCGTCGTCTGCTCGAACTCACAAACCGCGACATGGCTACGGCTACACGCCGAACATATCAAGGCCAAGTGTGGTCTTGAAATTTCACTCGTGGGGGAAAGTAGTTTCTCTCGGACACATGTCATTCGGGGCTACTTTCCTCAAAGTACCCAGTTAACCGACGAGAAGGTTCTGGCCACCATCGCCGCCCAGAACCATCTCTCAACGGCGTGCTGGAAGGTGTCACGCAGACAGGTGCAGGCGAAATTTATCCACTTGGTCATCGTAATCGACCACGATTTGATGGTAAAACTTACTGCGGCTAAAGGTAGGATCGCCTACAGATATGAGCATGTAAAACTGCTGTTGCGAGCTAAAGAGCAGCAACCGAAAGAGGCGGAGGAAGCTAGGGAGGCTGTTACCCCGGCTGAACCCGAGCTGGACGTGCGGCCATCTACCAGCAGAGCCGCCGGGCATTCTGGCAGCTGGCACAAGTCCATTGCAGCAGAGGGAGCAGCCGTGGTGAAAGCTCCTGAATCAATTCCGCAGACGGAGACCTGTGCAGGCGAGTCACATGCGGGACAAGACTCCAAGTCACTGCCAAGCAACATGCAAGCAACTGTGCTACCTGTGGCATCAACAGGGACTGGATCCGTGGCGTCGAGTGTGACTCGACAGCCCACGTTGAATGCCGCCTTTGGGCGACAAGAAGACGTGGTTTCCAAGCCGGTAAAAAACACCACCGTAAGACCAAAACGGACCAGTGATGCCAGGAAAAAGGGGTCCCGACGAGACAAAAAGGAGTATCTCGTTAAAGCGTCGCTTCAGGGGAAGCAATGAGCACCTTAAGGGTGTTAAAGGCTAACCTACACCATGCCAAGGGGGTATCGGCCACAATTGATAGGTTAACCAGCGAACGCAAATTCGCAATAGGCCTGCTTCAAGAACCTTGGTTTAGCGGAGGCCAAGTAAGAGGACTGGGTAGTTCAGGTAAGTTAATCTACGACCGGCTTGGGGATACCCCCGCGCCACCATTTAGATTAACGGCAACCTCAATAACACACCTCTTACTCCTTTTATTTCCAGGGAACTTTCAGCGGCTGTAGTCGAGGTGTCGACGGTGAGTGGGGTGCAGAAAATTGTCCTTGCATCCGCCTACTTTCCTGGTGACGTCCCCACCATACCACCATTGGAGGTGCAGCAGCTCGTCGAATTTTGTCAACGTACAAATAGACAATTTATTATTGGTTGTGATGCGAATGCCCACCACACGGTGTGGGGCAGCTCCGATATCAACGTATCAAGGTGAGTACCTGTTAGAATATCTGTTACAAAATAACATAGAATTTGCGAACAGCGGTTATTACTGCCGTCAGGGAGGAGGTACTAGATCTCACTCTCTGCAGCAGATCAATTTCCGATAGTGTTTGGAATTGGCAAGTCTCGGAAGAAGCATTGCTCTCGGATCATCAACACATAGTCTTCGAGATTCCAGGGCGATCTGAGCTCCGAGGCTTGACTTTCCAGCCCAAGAAAACTGGCTGGGCCCTATTTAAAACCTTAGTAAAGGTTAGGGCAGACTCGTTGCTAACCACCATTGACTCAGTCGACGAAATAGATGTCGCAGCGGATCTGCTTAACAGAGTTCTGTTGGAATCCTTCCATGCCAGCACAGTTACTTGTTCCACCTTGATGAAACGTAAGGTTCCCTGGTGGAATGGGGAACTGGATACTAAGCGTAAAACTGTCAGGAAGCTCTTCAACAGGGCCAAAAGGACACATCAGTGGGACGAGTATAAGGCCTATCTCACTGACTATAACAAGATTATTAGGCGCTCGAAGAGGGATTCATGGAGGCGACATTGTGGAACAATTGAAACGTTACCTGATAGGCCTCCTAAGGAGGCAAGATGGCACCTTTACGAACAATAACAGGGAGAGTCTAAATCACCTACTTCAAGTGCATTTCCCAGGTTCCTTGGTGGAGCATGATCTGACTACCTCTGTTTCCTCGGAACACAGGTTCCCTAGAGTGAGAAGTCAAAGCAGATCTGGTTCCATCTTTGACAGGGACAAGGTACGGTGGGCGGTAGAGTCTTTTGAACCCTTCAAAGCAGCGGGTGGTGATGGGATCTTCCCAGCACTACTCCAAAGAAGCATTGAGGATATTATTGATCCCCTGATCTGCGTATTTAGGGCTAGTTATTGCTGGGAATACATACCGTATGATTGGAGGAAGGTGTCCGTGTTATTTATTCCGAAATCGGGCAACAGGCCCTTTGACTTAGCTAAATCATACAGACCTATTAGCTTAACTTCCTTCACCCTCAAAACTTTAGAGAGACTTCTAGACCTCCACATTAGGGAGAGACTTAACACTTTCACACCCTTATATCACACACAATTCGCGTATGTTAAAGGGAAATCCACGGATTCGGCCCTACATTATCTGGTTAGTAGGATCGAAAGTGCCTTCGAGGCAAAGGAGATCGCTCTGTGTATCTTCTTGGACATCGAGGGGGCTTTCGATAATACTGCTTATGGATCTATCTCAAGGGCACTGGCGCAAAGAGGCTTAGATCCTACTACTGTTGGTTGGATCCACGCTATGCTTTGTGAGCGCGAAATTACATCGTCCTTGGGCAATACTCAAGTGAAGATCAGAGCCGTGAGAGGCTGCCCACAGGGAGGGGTCCTTTCTCTTAATCAGACTACATGAGTGTGGTTACGATGTTGTGGGATACGCAGATGACCTTGCCATTATTGTTACGGGGAAATTCGGCAGTACTGTCTCTGACGTTACGTGCGCAGCTCTTCGCGTGGTCTCAAACTGGTGTGCCAATGAGGGTCTCAGCATAAATCCTCGGAAGGCTGTTCTAATACCGTTTGCAACAAAATATAAACCGTACCTTGGTTCGGTCACTCTTGCATGGACAGTACTTGAATATTCCGGTGAGGTCAAATATCTGGGGATAACGCTAGATAAGAGACTTAATTGGAACTCCCATCTTGACATAATGATTGCTAAAGCCACACGAGCCATGTGGGCCTGTAGAAGGCTTTTTGGTAGGAAATGGGGGTTGAGCTCAACAACAACAAAATATAAACCGTACCTTGGTTCGGTCACTCTTGCATGGACAGTACTTGAATATTCCGGTGAGGTCAAATATCTGGGGATAACGCTAGATAAGAGAGTTAATTGGAACTCCCATCTTGACAGAATGATTGCTAAAGCCACACGAGCCATGTGGGCCTGTAGAAGACTTTTTGGTAGGAAATGGGGGTTGAGCTCAAGGCTGATTGAGTGGCTCTACCGTATGATCGTCCGTCCGATTGTGTCCTATGCATCCATAGCGTGGTGGCAGAAGACAATGCAAAAAACTGCCATACTTCGACTTAACAAGCTGCAAAGATTAGCATATCTACCCGTCACAGGATCTATAAGAACGTGTCCAACTGCGGCTCTAGAGTCGCTCCTGGGATGGACTCCTCTCCATATTTTTATTCAGGAATCAGCAGCCACGAGGGAGCTGCAACTTCGACTATCTAACGACGGCTTCTTCGTAAAGAAGCCTCATGCAGGTATTCTTGGGAAGATACCAGGGTTGGATATATGCGGAATCTCTGATTCCAGGTCTGCTTTGGTAGAAAATTCCAAGTGATAATCCCCGATCGCGAAGATTGGGCAAATGGGCTCCCCGCCCTTGATCTCAGATATGTACACTGGTACACAGATGGATCAAGGATGGCGGACAGAGCGGGTGCAGGCATCTTTGGACCTAGCACCAAACTTACAATTCCCATGGGCAAATGGCCCACGGTGTTTCAGGCTGAAATAGTCGCAATCTTAAACTGCGCAAAATTAAACCTTGAAAAGGGTTTAAAGGGCGCTTTTTTAGTTATCTTTTCAGATAGCCAAGCAGCCATCCGGGTCCTTTCAAACAAAACTATCAAATCTAAGTTCGTTAGAGACTGCTTTAACACGCTACAATTTTTGGCAGCCAAAAACACGGTAACATTGTGCTGGGTACCAGGCCATTCTGGAATCGAAGGCAACGAGATCGCTGAAGAGTTGACACGTGAAGGATCGCTTACTGCCTTTTCGGGACCTGAACCATTCTGTGGTCTCAGTTGGTCCTCTTCGAGAGCCATAATCACTGAGTGGGTACACTCAGAACGCAGTAAGTACTGGGGAGCGGTGGGGGGCCCTACGGCTACCCCTTTAACAGGAACGACATCGACCTAAAAACAGAATTGACATCAGGTTACTGGAATTGCGATTCCACTTACACCGAATAGGGGCGATCACAGAGCCGGAATTCCGGTTCTGCCTCGAGGCCGATGAAACTTCGGAGCATATTCTCTGTAGCTGTCCGGCTTTAGCCAAACAAAGACTGATTTACTTTAAATCTTCGTTGGTCGAACCCTTTGTTATAAGGAATTCGTCTACCAAGGCCCTTTTGGGATTCATAAGGGAAGCCGAAGGTATCTTGGCCACATTGGGTTAGGGACTCCTTTATAGAGATACAAAAGATCTTTAAGATCGCGGTGTCTCTGTTCTATTGAACCCAGTAAATTAACTAACTAACTAACCCCCACTTGTTGTTGGCGCAAGTTGAGCGCTCGTTTCGCTTGCACGGCATTAACGAAGATGTGGACAAGTTTGATTTGGTAAAAGTTCAGTTAGAAGAAGAGGTCATTCGTGCGGTTGAGGATCTTGTCACTCGCCCACCAGCATCTGAAAAATACGAACTTCTCAAGAAACGGTTGCTAGAAAAGTTTACAGAGTCACCTGAGTCGAAGCTCCGTCGGCTTTTGCAAGGCGGGGGGACAGCAGGGTTAAAACCATCGGAGATCCTGTCTCACATGTGGGCTCTTTCTCCGGATCCAGGCAGTGAAAGCATCATTCTCCCTCTTTTTTTGTCAGAAATGCCTCAGTCAATTCGACCGCTCCTCACGGTATGGGAGGAAACCGATTTAGACTAGCTCGCAAAGATCGCTGATAAAATGCTCGACGCTGTTGGGTCTGGATCCATGTGCGCCATTGTAGCAACGCTATGGCACCTGCTACTAAATCAAAGGATATTAGCGATACAATTCGAACTCTCTCAGAGAAAGTCGACAACTTGCAAAATGATATCAAGCGTTTCTTTTCCGCAAACCGCTCTCGCAGTCAAACCCATAGTCAAGTACGTGGCATACGCCATAACCAACCGTCTTATACTGCTGAAGAATCGTCTCATCAGACTGGGAGTCAAAAAGATACACTCTGTTATTATCATCAGAAGTTTTGCGATAATGCGAAAATGTGTCGAGCTGGTTGCCCCCGTTTTTCTTTAAACTAGCAGGGCTGTCGTTGAAAACGCTGACTGACGACAGCCAGACTCTTGTCAGCGAAACTCAACCAACTTTCATTCAAGAAACCCGTCTACATATTTACGATAGAACCTCGCGCATACAGTTTCTGATAGATTCCGGATCAGTGGTGTCAGTGATGCCACGTTCGGTAGTGAAGCAAAAGACTAGACAGGGAGACTTCCTCCAGTATGCGGCGAATCAGACTGCGATTAAAACATATGGAAACATCGTAGCTAACTTGAATCTGGGCCTTCGACGCAGTTTCAAATGGCCGTTCATAATTGCTGATGTTCGAGTGGCCATCAGTGGCAGATTTTTTAACAAATTACCAATTGCTGGTCGATCTTAAAAACAAGCAATTAATCGACTCCGTCACGGGCCTCGCAACACCTGCATGGTTAACGAAGACGGATCAAGACTCTGTTTTAACGTTTCAGAGCATAACAAATCTCCCAGACCTACTTCGAGAATTCATTGATGTTACTAAACCGCCAGTAAAGTTCGTACGCCCAAACCATCAAGTCTGTCATTGTATCGAAACACAAGGTGCACCTGTGGCGGAGCGGCCTCGTCGTCTGGCAGGTGAAAAATGGGCGACTGCTAAGACAGAAATAAACGTTTTGATCGAACAAGGCATTTGTCGGCCGTCAAAAAGTGCATGGGCTAGTCCAAGAAAGACGGTGGCTGGCGTGCCTGCGGTGACTACCGTAAATTAAATGCAGTCACCGTGCCGGATCGTTATCCAATTTCCCATTTGTACGATTTTTCCGAGCAACTACACGGAAAAACGGGTTTCTCAGCGTTGGACTTAGTAAAAGCGTACTATCAGATTCCGATGGCGAAAGACGATGTTAAATTGCTGTGTGCACTCCTTCCGGCCTCATAGAATTTATGTTCGTGCCTTTTGTGCTGAAAAATGCCACACAGACTTTTCAAAGATTCATGAACGATATTTTTCGTGGAATCGATTTTGTATATTGCTACATAGATGACATACTCATTATGTCCAACACGATCGCTGAGCATGAGCGGCACTTTCGCACAGTCCTGCAGATTCTCCGCAAACACGGTCTGAGTATCAACGCTAGCAAATGTCAAATTGCCCAACCAGAGGTGAGGTTCCTCAGCTATATAATCAATAAACACGGTATTAAGCCTCCGGACTATCGCGTAGCAACCATTGTAAACTACGACCGACCAAAGACTATCAACGAGTTGGAACGTTTTCTGTGTGTTATCAATTACTATCGCAGATGTTTACCACGGTCTTCTCAAATTCAAGCACCTCTAACAGAATTGCTGAAAGACGTCAAGAAGAACGACAAACGAGTGGTGAACTGGACAGCTGAGCTTGCAAAGCCGTGCAACTGGCGTATCCTGCACCAGAGGCTAAATTGGCGCTGGTGTGTGACGCATCTGGCATAGCTTTGGGTGCAGTCCTGGAACAGCAGGTCGACGAGGAGTGGCGACCCCTTGGTTTTTTCTCAAAAAAGTTGAGCGACTCGGAGAAAAGGTACAGCACGTATGACCGAGAGTTGCTGGCAATTTATGAGGCGATTAAATATTTCAAACACTTGGTTGAAGCACGCATCTTTGTCATTAAAACCGACCACAAGCCTTTGTTGTATGCTTTCAAGCAACGATTGGAAAAGGCATCTCCTCGGCAGCAACGGCATCTAGGGTATATCTCGCAATTTTCCACTGCCACTGTCCATGTCAAAGGCGAAGAAAACGTGGTCGCAGATGCTCTGTCGAGGCTTTACGCTATCAACATGCCCACAGCTGTAAGTCTGGCTCACATCGCAGAGGCTCAGGTGACTGATCCTGAACTAACCGAGTTACTAGGTGAAAGCACTTCTTTAAAACTACAGACGGTAAGGTACGATGATTATGTGTCACTGCATTGCGATACGTCGACCGGCTACGTGCGTCCTTATGTACCCAAAAGTTTGCGACACCAAGTTTTTTCTTCGGTACACGCCCTCTCTCATCCGAGCGGCAGAGCAACGTTGCATCAAATACGTCAAACATATGTCTGGCCGTCAATGAACAAGGATGTAACCCAGTGGTGTTTGCCTTGTCAACGTGCTAAAATTAGCAGACACAATCACCTTACGCCAGAGAAGATCATCGTTCCTGATAACATATTCGACCATGTTCACTTGGACATTGTGACCATGCCGTTACAGCGCAATTTCCGGTACTGTCTTACGATGATCGATCGGTTCTCTCGTTGGCCGGAAGCCATACTATTACCAAACATTACTGCGGAAACCGTTGCGATGGCGTTTTGGACACACTGGGTAGCACGTTTTGGGACTCCTAAAACTATAACTACGGGCCAAGGGACACAGTTTGAGTCCGCGGTTTTCAAGGAACTCGCCAAACTGATGGGAAGCAATCACATTCATACTACTGCTTATCACCCCCAGTCAAATGGGTTGATCGAACGGTGGAACAGAACCCTAACGAACGACGTCGAGTCAGACATGGGATCGACGACATTTCTGAATTTTCTTCGAAGACATATACGACAAATACGACCAACTCCTACGAATCACCATACCAAGGAGAAAATGTTTTTATTAAGAGGTATCGAAAACTGTTCGCATGTTTTTATCCTTACGGATGCTATCAAACAACCTCTGGAGCCTCCATACACCGGCCCCTTTGAAATCGTTCGACGGGAAAGCGATAGGGTCTACAAGGTAAAAATCAACGACAAGGAAGTAGCCATATCAGTGGATCGGCTTAAACCAGAGTTCGTGATTAGAAACGACCACGACCAGAACTTTCGACACCAATCCGAAGAATCAGCGCAGACAGTCGGGAGACAACCTCGTGTACGTTTCGACCAGTCGTGACTTGGTTATTGGAGAGGGAGTACTGTGGCGAGTCTGCCAAAACAACCATATGGCAACACCATCGATTATCGAAATCTTCTTTGGTAAATGTATCGAAAACTCGACTTCATACATTTCCTGGTACATTTTCTTATATACATTTTTAACTTCTGTAACTGAGCATTTTGATTTTTAAATAAAACCTATTTTTATCGGTCTAATATTAAATATTGGGTATTATAATTGTTTCAACCGACACATTAAAACCCACATATATTTACCTCGTGTGTTACAACTTACTTTTTAATGAAATAAAAATTCCTTAAAAAAATATTAAAATGTCCAAAATAATTATTTGATTAGGTGGCAGTGCTACTTCAACAATTTACGAAAAGTAGAAACGTCAGTAAGCACCATGATTCAATAATGGGTAGGTTCAGAAGGCGCAGCAGTTGAGCCCAACCGTTGCTAAAAAAATCAGTGATCGTTATGCGTCTTCTGAACGGCTTGATACATTAGCTGTCAAATTCAACTCTCAAAGGTACACACCAACATGTTGTCAAATGATCAGACAAATATTACGATCATCTAACACGCAACTGTTCAGTTGATCAGAAGTACACAACAACGCGTTCAGAAGGTGCAATCGCAACAGTTACTGAGCTGTTGCGCCTTCTGAACGTGCCCAATAAAAGGTTTGCTCAAAAAACAGTTTTCTCGCTCCCTCTTGACAAAATCGGCTCCCTTAGCAAGGTACTGTTTGTTGGTTCGTATGTGTGTGCAAAGCTTTTGTATGGGAGCTAAGGGAGTGTCAAAACTCGAATGTCACTAATGAGCAAACCTTTAATTATTGAGTCATGAGTAAGCACCATGATTCAATAATAAAAAGTTTGCTCAAAAAACAGTTTTCTCGCTCCCTCTTGAAAAAATCGGCTCCCTTAGCAAGGCACTGTGTGTGGGTTCGTGTGTGTGCAAAGTTTTTGTAAGGGAGCTAAGGGAGTGTCAAAACTCTAATGTCACTAATGAGCAAACCTTTAATTATTGAGTAAGCACAGTTTAACAGCGAAACTACCTTCTCTTTTTGTATCATGAACAAATACAACAATTACCTGTATTTTGTTTTTGCTTTAGCGGGCTTGTCAAATTTCAGCCTTCCTACGCGAATGAAAAAAGGGAGACAGAAAATACAAACACTCTCATGCGATGAAACAACGCCACCATATATAAATCGCCTTAGTTCCGTGAAAACTTTTTCGAGGAGTGTCTTACACAAATTGCCTACTTCGATTCTATGTACATATAGATGATTGCTTAGAAGTAAAGTAAAACTGTTAGAGATTGTGTTCGAATCACTTGAAGTCACACACTTTTTATATCATTTTATTTATGACAGTAAATACTAAAATTTTAAGTCCATTTACTTGAAAAGTGTTTAAAATGCAATTAGATACTTGGTTTTGAATGCATTACAACATGATTAAAGAACTGTGTTCGCTACATGACGCCTGATACCTTTAGATATAATTCGATTGATTCAAAGAGAAGCAAAGCTCAAATAGGAGTGCTGTTGCTGCTATGCTACAGCTTTTCCAACCCTGGTAAATTGTAAATATTTATTTACAAGGCCGTCAAATTTCATACTGCTATCTGTTGTAGTTTAGAAGAAATAAATTTTTCAATTTTGTAATGCTTTAAAATACAAGTATTCGTAACTTAATCAAATACATGGTGAAATTATCCCAGGTGAAGTAATAAGATTTGGCGATATCTTATTTGAAAATTTGTCTTTAAAAATTTCTATATAATGTCTAAAAAATAAAGCGAGAAAGTTGTTTTGTTACTTTACCTGTTTATAATATCACTATGCGAGAAATATAAGAATTTTTTCAAAATATTTGTTCCAAAATATATGGATTTATAAATACATACTTTAATCACTTTACGTGGCCGCAGTCAATAAAGGGAATGGTTGTCATACCCTATGTCTAGTCCGGTCGTTCGACCCAACACGCCGTAGAATCTGCGGTTAAAACTCTTCACCACGCTGGTCACAATGTCGGTGGCGACGTTCAGCCATAGATCGCGGCACAACTAATCGTCGAACGTCCATGGAGCTATTGTGCTGCAGGCGGACACATATCCGTAAATGTCTTCTTATTTTTTGGATTCAAGTTCTGAAAACGTTTAAGTGGTAAAAGTGCTCCAATGCATATAAATGCAGCACATGGGATAGTCGTTGCAAGTGCGCATGCGCTCAGGAACACCAGCACTTGGCGGGTAATTCGTTCCGCTCCCTAGTTCCATGCTTCAAGCATTCCAACGGCGTTGAGGGGTAGCGGAACGCTTGTATGCACCAAAGAAGCACGTTGGAAGCTCTTGCATATTTTTATTGTTGCGATTGTAACCCATGCTGTTATTTTTGATGTTTTGCTATTCCATTCTTACTGCGCACGCTGTTGGGTGGGCAATACGATCAATGCACTTTGAGTCATGTACACGGTTAAAAATTTCGGTTTTAATTTTAAACTTTTTGGACTACAAATATGACCAAACTAAATTCAGTTTCAAATACAAACCTTCCAAGTTTAAAAAAAAGAGAGCACATATGTTGGGTTTAGAATTTAAACAATTCGGTTTAAATGTTAAACCCAAACATTTTCATAATTAGGAATAAAAAAAAAAAAACAATCTTAAATTTCATGCTCCGTCTGGTTGGGATTGAACCCGGACAGCCTTGGTAGCAACCAATTGTATCAAGCATCTTTGCACACTCAGCTACAGCCACGCATGTAAATGTGCTTTCATATGTTGAGTTTGAATCAACACCACAATTCGCTGTGCAACATATTCTATTTCGGTTTAAATTTTAAACCAAATTTTCTATATATGAAACCTAGAAACTAGAATTAAAACATTTTGGTTTGATTTTTAAACCACGAACTTTTTGGGCTAAAATTTAAACCAGAATATATTAAAAATTGCGTAAAACTATTGACTGGTTTAAAAAGTAGACTATAAAAGTTTAAAAAAGGCAGTAGTCCCAGCGCGGTTTAAAAATTAAACCCAAATTTTTGACCGTGTACATATAAATTGTATGTATGCGTGTGTGCGTATATGACAAACAATTTTTCTTGGTTCTCACTCTCCTCACTGTTCCGGTCATTTGCCAGTAATTCTACTTCTTCCAACATTACTTATTACTTATTTTTATTTAACTAAGGCGAGGCTCTTGGAAATACATACTAACTTATTATCTTTATTTATGCATAGAACTTAACATAATATATGTATAGTATATACCCTGCAGCGGAAAGTACTAGTACAGAACTAGTGATTTCACCAGTTTTCGGGAGTCGAATACCGGTACCTCGCAAATCTTCCACCCATGCTTTCTAGTGTCGCATTTAACTTGGAGTTGTCCTAGGAGGTGACAATTGACTCCTGCTGCGTAACTCTTCACTAGTACTTGTGGTAGTAACATGTAACCTGTAACAGAACCACTTTTTTTTTTGTTGTGCACTTCACAGATACTTTTTCATAATTAAAAAAAAACGAAAATAGAAATTTTAAATTATATTTATGTTCTGCATTGTGAGATTCGAACTTGGACACTTTCGGCCGCAACTAATTGTAGCCAGCATCTTTGCGCACTCGGCTACAGGCACAACATGTAAGTGTGCTTTCATACGTTCGCTTTGAATCAAGCCAAGCGACGATTCGTTCAAATTTAAATTTGTCTTTGCTATTGTCTTTGCCATGATACAAATATTTAAAGGTAAAATCGCTCGCTCAATTCGTCCGCCATTGGGGTTTTTTGACGTTTTCTCCCTCGAAATACTTCTAATGTCAAAGAAATTCAAAATAAACAAATGTAAATTTATGATTTTAAATATTTATTTATTCAGAAGTTGGAAAAACTAAAAAATTTCGAAACGAAAAATGAATTGCTGCTTTAACGGCTGCGCTAATACCGTTGTCCACTGCAAGCAGAGCAATATCAATTTTTTTTAGTTTCCGCAATTATCGTATTTGCCGTATATATAAATGGATCTAGGTTTGTGGTGTTATAGAAGCGGATTTGCCAAAGAGCCCGTATGTGTGCTCGGCTCATTTTTTGCCATACTACTTGACCCAATGTAAGCACAAGGTATTGTATTGTATTGTATTGTATTTACATACATATGTATATACATATGTATGTATGTATGTGCATTCAAATTTTGTTGTTTCGTCGTTTGAGTGAAAATAAAAACAAACAAATGAAATGACTGGTTGTGCATACGAATACACCAATTTTTTTCTGGACTTTTGGCCAGGGTTTTCCAAAAATTGGCCACTGTGCGCTGGGGCATTTGACGTGAATTGCCCCAATTATATAAACATATTTGAAAAGAAACCAAAATAATTTAAAAAGTAGCAGTTATGTAAAAAGGGGTATCTACATATGTATTGCTTTATTTTGGTACTTTTCAGTCCGATATTTGCGTGGTGGTTACACGAGGGAAACAGAACATGGATAAGTATTCAAAATTTATTATTTGTATTTAAATGATAAATAACAAATTTCTTTATGTATTAAGGGAGCACTATTATATTAAAACGGCTAAAGACCTTTAGAAAGTGCAATATGTAACCAATAGTTCGATTTGGAGCATATTATGCTATTGGAACAAGTAATGTAACTAGTACGAAAGCGACAATTGTAACCGACACCGCTCCAGGGTGCTTACTTAAATGTATACATATCCTGCAGTGAAAAATTATCAATTGTTAAAACTAACCAACTTATAGTTAGCTTTTTGGCGAGATTTCGATTAATACCTCACTTTTAATTAGCTATGACAAAACCAACTTAAAGTGAATTGTAAAGTCGTGCAGGAGTCATGAAGACGCAATCGGGAGTTGGTTTTCTTTACAACCCTGCAGTGAAAAGTTATCAATTGTTAAAACTAACCAACTTATAGTTAGCTTTTTGGCGAGATTTCGATTAATACCTCACTCTTAATTAGCTATGACAAAACCAACTTAAAGTGAATTGTAAAGTCGTGCAGGAGTCATGCAGACGCAATCGGGAGTTGGTTTTCGTTACAAGTTTCTATTAAATATCCTCATACAAAAATTACTTTCAATATACTTTTTTTCTGAACTTCGCAGATTCTTTTTCATATTCAGGACAAATAAAAGGAAGATCGAAATTTTATACTATCATTTTGAAGTTATGTCTGACGGTGTTCGAATATGGGGCCACCCAGAG
>NW_023458568.1:19799225-19820406 GCF_013731165.1 Rhagoletis pomonella | reverse complement strand
TACATAAGATATACAAATTTACTGTTTTATTTAAGGATACATTTCTTGTTAAATTGTGGAAGCTTGCGCCATGAATTCAGTGCGTAAACAATCAACAAAACTAAAATCTAATGGGAACAATAAATAAAAAGATGTAAAGTAGTATGCAATCCGTTATACACCCCATGTCAAAAAAATTAGCGCACCACAAGATTTTTTTGTTTTTAATTTATTTAAACACAGCTTATTCTTTAGCAAAAACCGTATAAATATAAATATATCAAACTTTGTGCAATAAAAAAATTAAATTCAGCAAAAAGTTCGAGCTTTTTAACTAGATTTCTGAGAAAGATTTTCAGTATGCAGTTTTGTAGCCCATTAAATTTTTGTATAACAAATTGTAAGATTGAAGTATCACTTACCGTTGATTTTTGGCAATTTTTTTTAACGGTGATGCTTATTTTCTTCCATATAAAAAAGCGTATGGAAGAAAATGTGCAACACCGTATTTGGAAAATAAAATAAAAATATGTGGATACCTGGGTTGTGATTTTTTAGTTGTTACTTAGGTTAAACTTGTGTTGCGGTTTTTTGCAAAAATATTATTTAAAAATTTGCAGACTACGAGAATGTAAAAAATTTCTAGTAGAGTGGACCCTTTTATTGTTGCTTATATTATTGAGTGGAAAGAATGCCAATTTTGTTACGGAATTTTGATTCATACATTATTGTGTGAGTAGTAAATTTTTGATGATATATTTTCGATTATTTTCAAAATTAATCGGTTAATCGCTCGATTAATCTAAAGGAAATTTTCCATACAATTAAATCGTTAATCGAATGAAAATAACCGATTATAATCGGTTATTCGATTAATCGTGTTATCACTAGGGATTACTAGTCGAGGCCTAGTTTGGGGCCAGTTCGGGTCTAGTTGGAGCCCAGTTTCGAACTTGTTGGGGAGCAGTTTGGGCTCCGTTGGGGACTAGTTTTGGTTTATATCATATATATAGTCCAGAACTAGTCCCAAACTAAGCCCCAACTATTCCCAAAATACTACCCAACCAGTCCCGAACTCGGCCAAAACTAATCCCGAAATGGTCCTGAATAAGCCCCGTCTTTTAAGACTTAAAAATTTTTTTCGCTCTCATAATTATTACGAAAAGACTTTAATAATATAAGTCTCAAAATAAAATACTTTGAAGATTTAAAAATATTTATCTCTCTGATAATTATTATGAAGGACTTTTATATAATTCCTTGAATAATAATTATAGGTGACTCGAAAAATTTGTATCATAATATAATAATTGTTGATTGACTTTTATTCTATTCTCTTATAACACTATGCAACAGTCAAAATCGGGATGGGATGAAACCAACGGGAAATGTTATATCGGTCAAAAACAAGTTATACGTGTCCCGGCGTTTCGCTGGGTCACGTCTAGGAATCGAGATATATATATAAATATCATATAGGGGAAATTGTCACCTTTGGTGGTTCTTTTTTGACATAACTCGAGAACCACTAGTCCGATTTTGCTCAAACAAATTTAAAAAAATTAAAAATTACAATTCCTTTAATCTGTTCATATAACGTTTTTCTATATAATCAACAGAAACTCCGGGACACGTATAACTTCTTTTTTACCGATATAACTTTCCCCGGTAGTTTGAACCCTTCCCGACCACTGACCCCTACCATTTGTCTCACAGTGTAATAGTTGTCTCTGCTAAATTCTGTTGTTTTCAACTCGTGCTAATGGTATGAAAAGGTACGTAAAAGAAAATCCAAACATACCATTTCGAATTAGTTTTTCGTCAGATTTCCAATGGCGTTGTCAGATTTTCCGCAGAATGTGAGGATATAAAAAATGTTTGCTATGATCAGCTGCCGAAATTTCAATTCAGGGATGATTATAAAGAATTTGTTCAAATGACTTGGACTTTTCTGGGCGTAGAACCATTCCGCTTTCGCACACTTGGTGCAACCAGTAATGCCCGATAGATGTCAAAGGTGATTTAGTTTTTGAAAATATTTATTGTTCTCAAGCAATTCGTGCTTTCGAAAAGAAGAAGTGAACGGCCTACGTGAGAAGCAGTGGCTATGGCCTCATTTGATTCTGAAGTTTCCGTCGGGGAAAACGCAAAATGGTTGAGGGGCTGAAATCCCACGAACCAGTTGCGAAATTGATTGACAACCGAAATACTTTAGTGGCCTTTCAACATTATAATTTACGCGATTTTGTATGAGAAAAACAAAGCAATTTTTCACGAGGTTTATTTTCTCGCCGACGTTTTGCTGCCTGACTCATCGACTTGAGAAATGACTTTCGAATATGAATAAGGTTGGACCCACTGTCGGAATTTATTTGTTGTAAATGACACTGCCGAACGAGGTGTAAAATGTACCAGAGATTTTAATAAAATGTCGACAAAAAATAAAAAAAGCAATTTCTGCTTCAGGTTGTTGAAGTCTGTCGGAAGAGATACTCTTAATAAAAGAAATCAGATTTAGTTTAAAAAAATCTAAATAATTTGTTCTTGTATTCTTGGAGAAGTAAAATAAATACGTAATTCATACTTATAAAGAATGTTACTTAATCTAGCTTATGTATGTGTAATAAATTTTATGAAAGGTTGTAATTACAATAATATTGCTAAATCGATATCTATACATATAATAAAATTGTAACAGGTCGATGTCTGTACATTATAGATATTAAAGAGAAATTAATGTCGGGGGTTTTATTAGAGCACCAGAAGCCAAGTCAACCATTTTTAGAATTTTTTTCTGTCTGTCTGTCTGTATGTTTGTTCGCGCATCACTCGAAAACGAATGCATGGATTTGAATGCAGTTTTCACCGATGTATTGCTAGAGGTCTAACTTAAAATATAGGAAGAAAAAAATTAGAGAGTTGCCACCTGTTTGAAAATTGGAGTATAAGTAAATTGATAAGAAAAAACGAATATTGCAATATGAGCGTCAAAAGAAAGAGGCTGAAGAAGGCTTACAGCCAAAAATATTTGTTCAGAGTTACCACCTGTTTGAAAATTTACATTTAATTTAATTTTTAAGATAATTTAATATTGTCTATACATCTATACATATAATAAAATTGTAATAGGGCGATGTCTGTACATTATAGATAATAAAGAAAAATTAATGTGGGGGGTCTTTATTAGAGCACCAGAAGCCAAATCAACCATTTTTAGAATTTTTGTCTGTCTGTCTGTCTGTATGTTTGTTCGCGCATCACTCGAAAACGAATGCATGGCATTTGAATGCAGTTTTCACCGATGTATTGCTAGAGGTCTAACTTAAAATATACGAAGAAAAAAATTTGAGAGTTGCCACCTGTTTGAAAATTGGACCTTAAGTAAATTGATAAGAAAAAATGAATATTGCAATGTGGGCGTCAAAAGAAAGAGGCTGAAGAAGGCTTACAGCCAAAAATATTTTATTAGAGTTGCCACCTGTTTTAAAATTTACATTTAATTTAATTTATAAGATAAATTTAATATTGCAATATGGGTATCAAACTGAAAGGGTTTAGGAAATTATATTTCCGAAAATATTTTTAGAGAGGGCTGCCACCTGTTTGAAAAATTTTATTGTATTAAATTGATAAAATAAATGAAATCTATATCTACATCTATACATATAATAAAATTGTAACAGGTCGATGTCTGTACCTTATAGATATTAAAGAAAAATTAATATGGTGGGTTTTTATTAAAGCTACTGAAGCCAAATAAACAATTTTTAGAATTTTTGAATCTCTGTCTGTCTGTATATTTGTACGCGCATCAGTCGAAAACATGGAATTGAATGCAGTTTTCACCGATGTATCGCTAGAGATCTAGCTTCCAATATAGAAGAAAAAATTAGAGAGTTGCCACCTGTGTTTAAAATTTCAGTTTAGGTCAATTGATAGGGTAAAGTGAATACTGCAATATGGCTGTCAAATTTACAAAGGCTTACAGCTGAAAATATTTTTGTGGAAGGTTGCCACCTATTTGAAAACTTTAATTTAATTTAATTGATAGCATAAATTAAATATTGCAATATTGGCATCAAACTAAAGATGCTAGGAAATTTTAATGCTAAAATATTTTTAGGGGATTTGCCAACTGATTGAAAAATTGTATTCATTAAAATTTTTAAAATAAATGAAATATTGCCATACGAATATTAAGCTGAAGAGGATTAGGAAGCTTACTTTTGAAAATATTCTTGAAACGGGTTTGAAAACCTTGATTCAGTTAAATTTATAATATAAACTAAGTGTTGCCATATGGGAATCAAACGAGAATATTTGAGCATAATAAAATTGCAACAGGCCGATATCTGTACATAATAGATGTTAAAGATAAATTATTAGGGGGTTTATTAGATCAACAGAAGCCAAATATAAAATGTTGGTATGTTTGTCTGTATGTTTTGTAAGCGTATCACGCAAAAGTTAATGTATGGAATTAAATGCAGTTTTCACCGATGTACATATTGCTAGAGCTCTAATTGAAAATATAGAATCCATTTTTTTTTTGTTTAGGTTATTGTCGATCATTATTCCTAGGTATTTGTACGTATTCACTTTTTTCAGTGCGTCGTTGTTTATATTTAGAGTTAGCAACGGACCGTTCTCAAAATTTCGCCTTGATATAACCACAAACTTATTTTTTTTTATTTCTGTGTGGAAGGTTTGTCGCTAAAAAAAATTAAAACTTTTCGTTGTTGCTGCCATAAAATTAAGAAATCTGAGACGTCACGTTTTACAATTTCATACAGTTCTCTTTACAATGTATTTCACTAAACTACTAAACGGCTACATCGACTTGGTTCATATTTGGCAACACGTAGAAAATAAATATTCTGACCAAAAATTTACTCGGTATGTAGCTCGGGATATTCCTAAAATTCTTATACAGACTGAAACGTAAAAAACCAATATATCTCTAAAACCAACTACGCTGGGGAACTGAACTTAGCACTGATGCATATACTGCAAATGCATTGGGAAAGGAGCGTAGCTCCTTCCTTCCATACAAACTGAACTTCTTATATAGCTTATCTCTGGAACTGCTTACGCTAACGTCCTGAAATTCTACACAGCTACATATGTAATCAATACCGTAGTTATGGCGAAAAGTGGTAATTATTGGAAAGGCTGGATCGATATACATTTACGTAAACGTGCAAGTATCATTCGATTGGGAACCATTTTCTCCTAGATTTCTTAATCCCATTGAACTATTGTAACTTTGTCTTTAATTTTCAGTAAGGTAAAATTTATGTGAAAATTTTGAAGAATTTTTTTAAATTTTTCACAAAGAATGGAGCTTTGCTTTTACGAGTTTCGCTATAAACTGTCCTATCTCTATACCTATTTGCATAAAATGATAGCCGTTTTCGTTGTTCGGAATAAACTCAAAAAACACTGAATAGAGTTCCGTCAGATTGTCGGAGGTTATCTTACATACATATATGGTCCAATTACATGCTACTAGAAAACTCGCTAGGTGGTGCTGGAGTAGAGTTATTTATAAAAATCGTATTTATTAACCGATTTCGTTCAAATTTTAAATGTGAGCTATGTACCTGTATGATGGAAAATTCTTTTGATAAAAATTTACCCGATTAGTGCCGCTGGAGTTAAGGTTAAAATTCATAACACGTATTCATTTTATGGTAAGCAATGGTTTTGCAGAAAATGAACCCAATGGATGGCGCTGCAGCCGAAATGTATAGAAACCCCGTGTGGTTGGTCTGCTTTGGCCCTATGTTTAAGTTATACGAATTTAGTTTTCAGATGTCTAAATGAAGGATGGGGTTAAGTTTTTCTGACGCCCACATGCACGATCATGCGGTCTTGCATCTACCCAGAAATCAGTTCATAAGTTTTGCCACGAATTGTAAAAGTGGTGAATTAACAAGGAAAGATCAACGTAGGTAAATCAATTGCTTCATTTGAAAGATACTTAAGAGATCACACGACTCATTTAGCAATGAACCGGAAAACTTTTCATCCTGTGGGACAGCGAAGATTCTTGGCCCTCCTATAACAGAAAACGCACTTCTGTGCTCTTGAGTTGTAGTTGCAAGATCATACAAAAAGATTACGCATGATTGGCAGAGATCCCACAGGTGGAAATAAGACCATCAGTAAAGCTCATGACGCCAAAAGGGATTGGTATTCCATATGGTATCACAGCGTTACTATTATTGGCCTATGTGTGAGGAGGATACTGCGCCTTAGTGGTTTCAACTTAAATCAAAAACTTTGACTTTACAGACTAATTTTGTTTTTAAACGCCCTTTTGCATTGGCTAACGCAAAAGCTCTTATTAGGCGCCGCGAAGTAAGCGGGCATTGGCTAGTCAATAATAGAATAACTTAATTTCCAAAGCAAAACACATATTTCCTTTTTAAGTAATTTTCTCTGCTATCAAGCGTTATCCTATCGACCTCAAACTTTTACTGTAAGTCTTTCAGACGAAAATAAACAAATATCCGGGCGGCGCCCGTTGAAACTTTGATTTGTAAAAATATGGGCACCCTTAATGTGCATGCTTATGTGTTATTATTTATAAGATGTGTATGTTATAGCCCAGGCGCGCACGCGTTAATAAATTTGGGGGGGTTTTGACTTTATTATATATTTTTTTATTTACTTAAAGAATAAGGTTCAACCTTCTTTTATTATTTGCCATTGAATCTAAAACGTCTTCGATTTTCACTTTAACATCGCTGTGAACGTTCAGGAGAGCTAGTCCATTCAGCCTCTCTCCTCCGGTTGTACTTCTTAACTATGTTTTCAGTCTTCGAAGCGAGGAAAGTGATGCTTCAAAAATCGCGCTTGGAGTTGTTCCAGAAAATGATGCAAAAACGGTATATAAATTGATCGTCGGAAATATTCTTCGGGTTCCCCATCGTAATTATCTCGATTAGTTTGCCGGCTAACCAAACGTGGAGTTTTAATTCCTACATCTACTTCTGCGGCGATTTCTTTTACATTTTCGTAAATGGGCCTAAAGGATTGTACGACATCCTCACGCATGGCATTTACTTTAGTAAACACATAAGTTACAAAATCAACGCAACTGCTGAACTGCTAAAATCGCAGCAAGTAGACTGCTTAAATTTTTAGATAAAGCAAAAATGGGTTTTCACACCGCCAAAGAAATAATAAATTGAGGCGAACGGATTGCAGCCACAAAAGCATGTGGATTGATATATCACATCGTAGGCTCTCATTATCAAGCTCTTCTAACGCCATACAAATCAATTTAAAACAAGTAAGAAAGTTTAAGTTCGGGCGGAGCCGAACATTAAATACCCGGCGCAAATATTAAATATATGTTTTCCACCTTTCCGAAAGCTACCGCTACATCGTAATCCGGGGTTTATCAATTTTGAGTAAACTAGCGTCCTTAAATTTCGAAATATTGAAATTTCAAGCATTTCTAAAATTTACCGTTATATGAAAAGCGGTAATTTTAGTTCGATTTCAATAATTTTGAACGTTTTGCTTTTATGTGGCAAGCACAATAACCATGCAGAGTTTGGTACAAATTGGTTGAACGGTTACCGAGATACATATATGTGATCATAAGTGGGCGGTGCCACGCCCATTTTCCAAAATTTTATCATAAACGTATTTCTTGGTAAAGAATTGCTGCAAACATCAATTTAGAATAAATTAGCTTTAATATTTACTGCTTTATCGAAGATTTCGTATTTCTCTAAATTACCGTTATATGGGATGTGGGCGTGGTTATTGTCCGATTTTAAAAATTTTCGGCCATTTGGTATGATGTACCAAAGCCAACAACTGTGCCAAGTTTGGAAGAAATCGGTGCAGCGGTTGCCAAGATATACACATGTAACCATAAGTGGGCGTGGCTACGCCCATTTTTCAAAAATTTATAATATTCTTATTTTTCGTCTAAAAATTATTGTAAATATCAATTTTGAGTGAATTATCTTCAGTATTTACTAAAATATCGCAGTTTTCGTATTTCTGAAAATTACCGTTATATGGGAGGTAGGAGTGGTTATTGTCCGATTTTGCCCATTTTCAATACCATCCGTCCTACGCCCGAAAGAGGTACACGTACCAAGTTTCGTTACGATATCTTAATTTTTACTCGAGTTATCGTGTGCACAGACGGACGGACAGACGGACGGACGGACAGACAGTCACCGCTTAATCGATTTCTCTTTTTATCCTGATTATTTATGTATACATTTGTCTATATCTATCTCGATTCGTTTTGCCTGTTACAAACAACCGTTATGTGAACAAAGTTATAACACCCTTGTGCACAAGTGCGCTCGGGTATAAATATCAAATAATAAAGAAAGGGAACTCAAGGTTTCTACCCAACGCGTTTCGCAAAATTTAAGAAGCCAAAATTGTTTGAATTGGGACATGATTTCAGAATGAGATTTTTACGAAACGTGTCTGCTTTAGGGGATATTCGAAAAAGATTAACGGTCTCATTCATTGAACCAATACAGTTCCTTATAGCGGGTATTTTACAAGAGCTGGGGATGGCTAAATTTAAACAGTGATTAGCACAATACACATAAACAGCCTCCGGATATAAACTTTTGGATTACTGAAGCACAACCTTTGAAATGTCCACTCATGGAACGCGCCCCGTCGTAACCTTTCATAGAAAAAAATTAAATAAGATTCTTTCAAAAATAAAGCACAAAGTACAAACTCCACCTTGGCCCTTTAGATATGTCAGACTAAGGTTAAGTTCTTTTAACTTGTCGATAAGTACTGTTGCCAGACTGCGTTTAGTAGTAGCATTAACAGGAACAAAGCATATAAAGTCTTCCCTCAGTTTCTGCTCATACCGACATACCGAATACAAATTGAAAATTGCTCAATACCACTCTAATCTGTTGTCTCATCAGCAATTATTGAAAAGCATTTAGAATTATTGATGCGGCTAGTAATTTTTTGTTGTATCATCTGGCCCGCTGTTTCAATAATTTCGTTTTGAATATGCCAGGTTATATAAGTAGCATTTCCTTCCGCAGTTTCAATATGTTTTTTAACGTCTCATCTCCACTATCAATAGCTAAACACAGTAGAGCCCTGAAATTTCCGTCGCTTTCAGCAGGCATTACCAATGAAAGCTTTCCTTGATCCCGATGACCTCTTACAGCAAGCCCTTGCCTTCCACAGGTTAGCAAAACACAGATTATTGAAGTCAATTTATCTCTATTTTCAAGTTGCTGCTTATTGCGCCCTTTATCAATTTCGTTTATCACGTCATTCTTGTTATTTTCGAAAATCGACTTGAAATTTGCTACGTCCTCCATAGCTTTTTTGTGATAATCTTTATACTGAGGTTGTTTAAATTTTTCAATTGCCTTTTTCCAATTCCGAAAAGGATTTTGCACGAAAGTGTTGGACTTTTGGAGACTTCCATTTCGACCAGTTTCCCGACCAAAAGCAACACAAAATTGGCAGTATGTACCGTCTTGAATTGATGAATATAGCAACCATGTAAAAAAGTTTAACCATGTGTACTTAAATTTTAAGTTTCGATCGCCAGATGACGGAAAACTAAACGATATTTTAGGCACCCATTCACTCGTTAGAATTTCGTATATTTCTTTGTCATTAAGTTTTTTACAAAAATTTGCAATATCATTTGTAAACTCCTACAAGTAACACATTATTAGCAACAGAACAAAACAGAAGCACAAAAAACTTACAGCACGTCTCGTGGCATCGCGAATTAATTTCTTTGGAAATATTTTTGAATTATATTTTCTTACATTTTTCACAGAAGTTATCGACCGAGCAATGTTTATAATTGTTTACTTATGAAGTTATAACGACGTTGCTGTGATAACGGTTCTCGGAACGTACGTGAAAAAGAACTATCAGTTAAGAACAACGTTGCCACAACACATATTTTTCGTTAAGAAAAACTACAAAAAATTACTAATGTGCATATATGCATTACAGTAGGACTTAACTGTATGAGAACCAACCGCAAAACTAATTGTCCTTGTTCACTTCGTTTGAAAATTTTTTGCTAAGCAGCTAGCAATTAATATAGAAAACACTACATAATGAAACATTTCGATACATGTGATTACACAAATAATGATGTTAATTTTTGTTTTAACCCCCAAAACCCGCCTATGTACGCGCCTGTTATAGGTATACATATGTATGTACGTATATAGCTAAATGCACATACATACAAATGTATGTATACATTTTCTCAATTCTTTTTCACTTTTGAATTCTTTGTTTAGCTTTGTTGTACAACTAAAAATAAACAACATATTCGTCTTGGGTCGGGCCTTTAGCTTCAAGTGCTATTGCACTTAGCCACGACGCGCTAAAAAAACTTGCTTTTTCCAATTCGGTGTCGTTGTCTTTTGCCCCGCTGCCAGTGCATCCAATAATTCTACCTCATTGTTGCTGTGCTTTGGTGCTATCCTGTTGGCTATTGTTGTAATTATTAAACAGCAACTACTTTGTGCAAGCGCAAGCGCACTTTTGTTATCTCAGTGTCGACGTTGTTATGCAGTTTTTCAACTTACATATACATATGTATGTAACTACATAGTTCTTCTTCTGTGACTGTCTGAAAAGCTTAATATTATCCAGCTGCTCATGCAACAATTAATTTATAGCGTTTTCTTTTCTCGAAAAAAGGCTGCACTTATTCTGCCTTGTGTTAGCGCTGTCATATTTTCATGTTCTTTTCTCAGCCCTTTCACAAGGCGTCGTGTTCTTTTCTCAGCAGGTTGCGCTCTGATCTGGCGAAAGTGCTGCCTTTTCTGCCCTCAAATAAAAGTGAGGGTGAGAGTTGCATGGTTGATTTTTAATTTAATCTTGTAAAAATGCAATTGTTTTCCCTATCAGAAATAAGTGTTTTGCTTTAAAATTGTTAAAGACTTACAGGCCAAGTGAATAATTCAGCTTTATTAAGTTCTATAAATAAATTGTGATGGAGTAGTATATTTTTTGTTTCATTCTCATATAAAGAACGCAACATTATCTCAGGTTTTAGGGCAACGCAAAGCAAGAGTTCCCATATAAAAGAGCAGAACTTTTTTTGAGAAAATAAAACGCTATTAGATAGAAAACACTACAGCAATAAAATTAAGTGAAAAAATGAATTCTCATCAAATATTTAACATCAGCAAAAGTTACTTGTAACTTCTTAAATGAAACTGAAATTACGTGTAAAATGCTATTGCATCATAATAAAAGCAGAATTCGATCGCAGTTCTTGCCTACTGGGTTCAGGTAAGAAAAATCGGATATCGCGACTCGGAGATATATGAGATCATGTTTACACTTACATATAGTATTTATACATATACACATATGTGTAGTAATATTAGTATGCCACAACATATATATACTTACTAGCAGACCCAGCGAACTTCGTCGCGCCCAAAATAATTTTTTTGTTTTGAAATATTTTGGTCCAACATTTTCACCAACAGTTCACGTTCATGATTTACAGTGACGCATCTATCTTCTAATATTACGATTTGGTGGTTATCAGAAGGCATATTTCCATTGCCGTCTTAAATAACCTAGCAAACGTGCATATGCATCCAAAGATACGAGTTTCAGAGCGTTTAAAACGCGCCATGCCCCCTTTTCACATAGCCCAATTTTCTCTAAGAGTATGGGATTGATCTCATATACCTCTATCCCATGTTCGAGTACTCAGCCATGAACACTTCCGGAGATATACGGTATGAAAAATTCGGTTTGTATGGGAGTAGCCACACCCTTTTTTCCAATAGCCCCAATTTTTCTTCATGACTATGCGATTGATTTTATATATGAATACCAGCACTTTACCATGAACACTTCCGGAGATATGCAGTATGAAAAATCCGGTTTGTACGGAAATCTTTTTTATTTATTCGGAACGTTGCGAAAATCCATCTACTGCTAGAAACACAAAATAAAAAACAGAATAAAAAAGATTTTCCCTACGTCTCCAAGGCAGTTAAAATTGATATCATAAATTTTGTGTTTCTAGTTCAGCTTTCGTCACTCGAAAATTTTACTTCAAAGAGGTGTTTTATTTGATTCAACCTGCTACCATCAAGTGCAGCTGATTTGCTGCTATTTAAAGTTGACAGCGTGGTTGTTATTGTAAACTCTATACATTAATTTTGCTTTTGTATTTTATTTGATTACCGTTTAAAAATGTTCGTATTTAAATCAAGTGAAAAGTGTTCAAAATTTAATATTTCCATTATACATACACTACGAAAAAGACTGTGCAAAGACGCTTGATACATTCAATTAGTTGCTGTCAAGAGCGTCCGGGTTCAGTTACCATCAGACGGAACATACAATTAAATTTTTTTTCTTCTTAATTACGAAAAAGCATTTGTGCACTTCACACCCACATATTTTATAACGTACATACTCAAATTTAGAACGAGTTGGGTTGGTGCCTTTTCAGATGCGTACTTTTTTAAATTTAGCACGTTTTTTTAAGTTCTAAAATTTTTTCCCCTCAGTGTGTTTAATTATCTCTCACAGGTAGTTAGAAAGTATTGCAGTATAACCAAATAGCCACTTGGGCGTTCCTTATGAAGCAAAATCCAAGGGCATGGCAATAAAGCATATTTCTAATGTAATTACTGCATGTATAGTATTGCCAGTTAGTTGAACATAGAAATCGTCAATTGAATAATCCTTCAACACACAAAATATTAAAATAAACACTGTCTGTCAGTATGAAAAATCCGGTTTGTATGGGTGGTGCCACGCCGCTCTTCCAATAACCGCAATTTTTCTCCATGCGATTGTTTTCATATATCTCCATACCATGTTCGAGTACTCTACCATGAACACTTCCAGAGATATGCAATATGAAAAGTTCGGTTTGTACGAGAGGTGCCACGCCCCATGCACCTAGCGGTACGAAATCACAGCGCACGGCAGTGCGCGCGAGTGACGAAAGCAGCCAGTAGCATGCTGAAATGACTCGCATATATATACACGAAATTTGGAAGTTTTCCAGTGTGTCCAGAAAATGTATTCAAGCTTCCTAAACGATTAACCGGATTCTTAAAAATTTGGTTAAAGTGTTGCGAAACAAAAAACGTTTTTTTGCTTTTGCGGTTTAAAGGGGCATGTGGGTACACCCAATATACTAGTTGGAAAAATATAGAGGTAAACGTGTTTTGGTTCGTGTCTCCACTACGAGATGCTTTGGTATGTATGTGGCGTCTGTACGTACCATCACTTAATTTTTTTCAAACTTTCAGGAATTGAAGTACAAAAAAAACCTAAGAAAGTTTTGTTCCAGGATGTTTTGATTCGTTTGCCTTTGTGGGCGTGGCTTCTGTCTGAAATTCGAAAAAAAGGCAATTTTTAAACTACCAATGAGGCCGCATCCATGTCATTGGTGTGGATATCAGTAGAAGGGTCTTCAAACAAGCTATCTAACGCTATCTTTTGTGTTTATGAAATATAAATATGTCATAACGTTATCGCCTGAAAACTAAAAATTGCGCTGCTGAAAATATAGATTTCGGGCAGTTTTTCAAAAGTTGGTCAGTCGATTTTATTCTTAGTTTCCTCAAGCCTAGACCAAAGCCTTAGCTTTCATTTGGTATATGGCTTGTATATGGGAAAACTCTTGTTGTGGAGATATGGTGATTCAAATTGAAAAAAGTCGCCCCAAATAGCGACCGATAGCTTAAAATTCACATATTCGTCTAATTTGGTTACTCCCCGATTTCCACCTAAACCGAAATTCCCTGCAAATCGGGGAATTTCCCGCGAGTTGACAAGTTGAAGGATGCAGCTGTGCTAATCACTTCGTACATTTCTTGGAAACCACAATTTGTGGGTATTTTAGAGTTTTTTCAGTCACATGCCGATATTGTAATATTTTTCTCCATTTTAATTGTAGGTATGTACATAGTATTTAACTATGCTACATGGGTTTATCACCCGCCTTTAACCTACCTGGGAAGACGCATACAATATTACCTACAGTTGTACATAAATATGTATGTATGAATGCATTTAGTTCACCCAATGTGCCGCTACTACTTACATAAAATGTATAAATTGCCACTGAGCAAAACCACTTGAGAAAAAAGCATTAGTTTAATAGCAAGAGTGCAACACCGTACACGTGATAGGAGTAAAACTTCTTAAAAACGCACATGTGTGCGCCCCACACCCGGTAGAAATCTTAACCAAAATAAACTGTGAGACAGTCAGACGAATACAGTTGTTTATTGTATCCAAAGTTGGTACCAAGTTGATCAAGTTTTTATCATTTCTCATATTTTTTTTTTATTTTTTCGAATACCAAGGATAATCATTCTTTTTCGCTATATTCCGTATTCGAAAAACTATATGTTTCAATATTTATACACATCGATTTGAATACATAATTGAGATTTAGATAATATTTTTAGCAATTTATTTGAGAAAAATAAAACATTTAGATTATTGTTTGTATTTTCGTCGATTTTAAATTTGCTACCCCAAAATAATTGATATCAAATAAAACACCTCTTTGAGGTAAAGTTTTCGAGTGACGAAAGCTCAACTAGAAACAAAACTTTATGATATCAATTTCGTGGCGAAAATTATACGCATTTTTTAACTGCCTTGGAGACGTACCGGAAATCTTTTTTATTTATTCGGAACGTTGCGAAAATCCATCTACTGCTAGAAACACAAAATAAAAAACAGAACTTTTGCAACGACCCGTATGAATAAAAAAGATTTCCCTACGTCTCCAAGGCAGTTAAAAAATGCGTATAATTTTCGTCACGAAATTGATATCATAAATTTTGTGTTTCTAGTTCAGCTTTCGTCACTCGAAAATTTTACCTCAAGGTGTTTTATTTGATTCAACCTGCTACCATCAAGTGCAGCTGGTTTGCTGCTATTTAAACTTGACAGCGTGGTTGTTATTGTAAACTCTATACATTAATTTTGCTTTTGCATTTTATTTGATTACCGTTTAAAAATGTTCGTATTTAAATCAAGTGAAAAGTGTTCAAAATTTAATATTTCCATTATACATACACTACGAAAAGGACTGTGCAAAGACGATTGATACATTCAATTAGTTGCTGTCAAGAGCGTCCGGGTTCAATTACCATCAGACGGAACATAAAATTAAATTTTGTTTCTTCTTAATTACGAAAAAGCATTTGTGCACTTCACACCCACATATTTTATAACGTACATACTCAAATTTAGAACGAGTTGAGTTGGTGCCCTTTCATATGCGTACTTTTTTAAATTTAGCACGTTTTTTTTAGTTCTAAAATTTTTTCCCCTCAGTGTGTTTAATTATCTCTCACAGGTAATTAGAAAGTATTGCAGTATAACCAAATAGCCACTTGGGCGTTCCTTATGAAGCAAAATCCAAGGCCATGGCAATAAAGCATATTTCTAATGTAATTACTGCATGTATAGTATTGCCAGTTAGTTGAACATAGAAATCGTCAATTGAATAATCCTTCAACACACAAAATATTAAAATAAACACTGTCTGGAAAAAATCTTTTATTTTAAAAATGGGATCTTGTTATAATATAGTTTTTAAAGCCAAAAACGAGTATAATACCTTCAGAGGTTAATAATAAATAACACAAATCACTTATTTAATAGTGATGTACAAACAATTTTCTTTAAATATACGCACACTTTTTAAAAATATTTGTTTCAGCACATTTTGCAATAGGACTGCGCAATTATTAAATTTATTATAACTCATATTAATTGATTAATCGCACAATCCGCTCTGCGCTAAAAATTAAATAAAAACCCATAATAAGGCGAGATTAGCTATTTCCACAATCTGAATGACTACATTTCTGTTGTTGCCATATATTGAGCTATTCAACCGTGATAACATACTGTTTGATATTGGAAACGTTTTGCAGTAGAAACTATTAGCCTTCATATAACACTTTATTCGAATCTTAGTTTTTGTTGAATTCATTACTGAAAAAGCGGCTCAGCAAAAGTATATGAGTGCGGCAAGGATAATAATATGAAGGCTACTTTCCAAACATTTTATTGCCTGTTGCGGTTTTCACTCCGTAAACAATTATCCAAAATTCCTCAGATTTGGATGGATTGGTTCTGAAAAAAGTTATTGGCAGGTCCCTGAAACTCGCCCTCTTGTGATTCACACACTTTTCTGGTGACAAAATCAAAGCTTTTTAAAAGTGTTTAATTGACTAGGTAATCGTTTCAAAATTTCTTCGATAAGGGTGATCAAAAATTTTTGACATTCTTTTAATATGCTTCTTAAGTCAAGTTTATCACGCAATTCATTAGCCTCTTCTGTGGAATTATCGTAGCAAACTAAGTTTTGTATATTTTTATAATTGGAAAAAATTTATTTGAAGGAAAAAAATTGCCAAAAATCGCCAACAGCGATTTCCAAAATTTTTACGCGCAAAATCGCCAAATCTGGACACCTTTCTATAACCAAAGAAAATCCGACTATTGTCGCATGTGTAAACGAAAAGAGAGTGTGGGTCGTTCATGTAACAGACTGCGTAAACTTATAAGATTATCTGCTTGATAAAGTTATCGGTTTAGATGAATACCACTAACATGGGCGTAGCCAAGTACGGGCGCGCCCCCCTAACTTACAAAAGTACCACGAAATGCTTGCTCGATAATTTCGGCCGCCTCCTAACTTTCAAGGTTTTTCCTATATATACTGTATAACAAATTATACTCCCAACGCTAACAAAATAATTAGTAAATTGATTTAAAGGGTGGATATGTGGATCATCCGGTTCTGTATCAAGTTATTCTCTCTAACTTCAGAACACTTCCGTTTAAAAAGGGCAAAAACCTGGCTGCCGTCGACAATGAGCAAAAATAGTTCAATTGTTTATTACTTTGTCTTTAGGTTTGTGTCTTCTAAGCGTACAACGAAAGTTTTGTATCACAGAACCAATCTGAGATTATTGATAAAACTATAGACCGTTTGGGTGAACAGCCAAGACGTTTACTTCTTAAGTGTGACAAAACAAAATCAAGTAATATATTTAGCATAAATGAATATACCAGCATAAAAAATCTGCATACTCAAAATGTTCAATACGTCCTCATATTTATACATACCTATGTATATAATTTAAGAGAAGATATTTCGCTGCAAAGCAATGATTATAAATTGTTAATTTACCTTACAAAATTGCGGGGGAATATTACAGAGTATACGTAAAAAACTTATTTTTTTACATTTTTTATTTTGAATAACGTCTGGTCCGGCTATTTGGTTTACTATGCAGGAGAGCTAAAAATTTAAAAAATACATCAGGGTTTAGTTGAGATATTCGCTTTTGACCACTATGTTTTGTACATTTCCCAGTAGTGCAAAGCTTTTGACTGCAATTCACCTGGGAGTGGCCCGCATGTGCTGGGTTTGGGTCCCGCCACGTTAAAACCCTGCCCAATGAAAAAAAAAACACATGCCTCAGATGATACCCCCTTCTTTTGATGACGATCACGGCAAACATAAGAAGGACTATGATTTTAGGGTACGCACTTGGAATATCCGAACCCTTAATCGGGATGGTGCCTCAGCCCGGCTGGTTGATGTCCTAGGGAAAATAAAGGCTGACATCACCGCCATCCATGAAATGCGATGGACGGGGCGAGGAAGGTAAGCGTGGAGCCTTGCGGCATCTACTACAGTTGCCACGGAAAGGAGCGCAATTCGGTGTTGGATTTGTGGTGGGAGAGAGACCGGCGTTCACTCTAGTGGGCGAAAGCCTAGCCACAATCCGCATCAAAGCGAAATTCTTCAACATCTCATTCATATGTGCCAATTCCAAGAGAAGATGAGGCATTCAACGATCTGTACTGATTTTTACATTTAATAAATGTTTTTGTGAATTGGTATAATTGACATTTACTTGAGGTTAACATGTTCAAAAGAATGGTTTTTAACAACTCATACATGTGAGCAGATACGAAGCAATTTATTGAACGTGTAAACGCAGCGCTAATTAAATTTAAACCATTTTTCAAAAGCTGTCACCTTGAAATTGTTTCGTTTCCTAACATTTCGCAAAAAAACTGCCCGAATTCAATACAAAATAATAGCCCTGTTCCAAATACTTCAGGATATGGAAAAGCCATAGTATTTCAAACTGAAGACGAACCCTACTGCTTTTGTGCTTCTTGTGCAATGTAAGTTCTAAAAATAGATGAGTGAAAATTACTAGTATTACTTACCAGTTCATACCTGCCAACCCGATAAGTAGGCCAGAAAAAGATAGACAATTCAACGTTTTCACGTTCTATAGGCTTAATACTTCCGATTGATGAGTACAAAATTAAAAAAAAAATAATAATTTTTAAGTATCTAATTAAAAATATCCTGGCCAGGATTTTTTTCAGCCAACCCACTCGCAAAATATTTATTAAGACATAAATTTCATACAAAATAGCTTTAATCCATGAAACCGGTGGGTGAAGGTCGTACCCTTGTCGGATCTTAGACTATTATAAGACTGCCATAACTTTTGTATTCAAAGTCATATTAATATGGCGGTAAGACAGAAATATGCGCATTGAAAATTCATGTATATGATAGAAATCTTGGAAAATTGTCATATCTCGAGAGAAGTTTATTTGTCAAATGTCCACAGATTTTATTAAGGCAGTTCACTCTTTGATGCGAAACTGCGAAAGGCAAAAATTAGCGTTTGTTTTGTTGCTTTGCTGTGCGTTTGTGCGAAACGACGCCATAACGGTGCCATATGTTTGTTGTAAAAAACTGCCGATTTTCGCACTTTCGTGCGTGAACTCTAGTATTCTGAATGTTGTATTTAATAAGCCCACTAAACAAATATTTCAAATTTGTAGCTTAAAATATGCAAACAAATTCTGACTCCATCTCGTCTTCTACTGAAACTGTATGGGCTACAAAACTGCGTACTCCAAATTAAAAAAAATAAAATCGGATAGTTAGATATTTTGATGAAATTTTTTTTTAATTTTTAACATTTCTATAAATTTTCTAGAAAGTTTGAGACTTCATCTTGCATGGTTTTTGTTATAGAATTAACTTTATTTTTATATAAAATTTAAATTAAGTAAGGAAAGAAAAAATTGTCAATACATTTTACTACCATTTACATATGTGAACACAACTGTACATACATATGTAATACGTTTGCTTTGTTTTAAACTAATGAACTGTTATATTGATAATACTATATGTGACCTGGTCTACGAAAAGGGAGCTTACGTGCGAAAACTAGTTTTCTGTGAAAAAGCTGTTAAAAGTAAGCAACTCGTTTCTTCAGTTTCTCATTATCTCGTTAATTGTTCTCCGCGCCGGACGTCCAGTAAGTGTTGTTGTTGGTCCAGTAAGTGTTGTTGTTGGTCGGAATATTATTATAGTTCATCGTGTAAGTTGCTAGTGTGGAACATTTAAAAAAGTAACACTGAAGAAGTGACGTTTACTGTTTCTGTTGATTATCGTCTTCGCATTTCGCATGAAATGAAACATGAGTGTTGATGAGGAGTTCAGTGCCGTATCCGGACAATATTTCCATGAAAAGGATGATGAAAACGATGATGAAAACTATGAAGAGAGCGATGATGATGAAGACGAAGTATGTGTATCTCAGGCAGAAGATGATACCGATCAACACGTAAAAAGATCTCAAGGAAAACGACAACAAAGAAAAATACATAAACTACTCAGCATTATTATTTTTGGCCCATAATACGTTTTTCTAGTGTATAATCATGTCTTTATTTATAATTCAATGTATTTTGTTCATTACCAATAAATTATATTTTGTCGTATTTTTACTCTTCTTTCTCTACATTTTTAGTACACTTCTAAGCAAGTTAGGATTTTCTGCTTTTCACCACGTGAAAAAGCATCTCATCTTCCATCCGAATCAACCAAAAAGTGAAAATTGATTTTTTACACCTAAGCCCCCTTTCCGTAGACAAGGTCACATATGTATTTAAACGTCGATTAGTTACTTTTTTTTTAATTAATGCGCTGTTATTTGGTTGTTATATTGTTAATAAACGAAAAAGACGCTTAAAAATTAGCTGATTTTTATGGCTTTGTACTGATTTTTGATCCCAACTGTACTGATTATGTCACTAAGATATCTGGCCACCCTACTCCACATAGACACGGCGGGCTGAGACTGATCGACTTCGCCGGGACCGAAACTTGGCAGTATGTATTACTGGGTTCTAGCATAAAAAGATCCATCAAGCTACATGGATGTCTCCACATCGAAAAACGGGAAACCAAATCGAGCATGTTGTGATAGACGTAGATGTGCATACGTACACTCCGAGGGCCAAACATCGACTCGCACCACTGTATTGATGCATCCAATATACGACCCTACCTCGGAGCAGCAAAAAAAGTGCCCCCAACAATGCAAGGAAAGTTCAACGTCGTAAAGCTGCAATCAAACCAGACGGCCAATGGATTCGCCGCTCGGCCCTCACACCTGCTGTGAGAGAGCACTCTTCAATAAACCGACTTGCGCGAGCAGTGAAACCACATTTCCCGGTCATTACTAGTACGATGAGGAGTGTGAAAAAAATGCTTGAAATGCCGACAGAAAAAACACCCGAAATTTATAGCAGAGAGTTGAGCGACTTACGGAAAGTTTCAAGACAGTTGTAAGAACAACCATGGTGACCTAGTGACCGATGTCCAGAACGTACTCAGATTATGGAGGGAACACTTTTCGACCCTTTTGAATGGCAGAAGCACTGAAAGAAGTGGAGAAGACGAACCCGAGGTCCCAGTCGATGACGATGGAGTCGATATCCCAGCGCCTGACTAGCTACTTGAGCTGACGGCCTGTCAGCTGAGCTATTTAATTGCGATGGCAAGGAAGTAATAAGGTGCATGCCCGACGACTGGAATTCAAGTGCGCTCTGCCCAATCCACAAGAAAGGCGACCACGCCATGCGTGCCAACTACCGCGGGATCAGCCTTCTAAGCAGAGGTTGCAAGGTCTTATCGAATGTATTGTGTTAAGACTGAATACCACCGTCAATGAAGTGATTACCATAGACCAGCTATTCACAATACGCCAAATCTTGGAAAAGACCCGCGAGAAAAGGATAGGCACTCACCACTTATTTGTCGACTTTAAAGCCGCTTTCGACAGCACAA
>NW_023458568.1:19795854-19799125 GCF_013731165.1 Rhagoletis pomonella | reverse complement strand
GTGGTTAAGTACGCTTTTTTATTAAGTTGAAAAAACTACATATTTCGCCAGCCAAAAAGTGTATAAATAAATATATAGCATGTTGCTATAAGATTTATTTATACACTTTTTGGCTGGAGAAATATGCAGTTTTTTTTTAACTTAATAAAAAAGCGCATTTAACCATATTAAAATTTTTTTAATATTGAATTACGCAACACAACAACTCTTTTTGTTGCACGAAACCCTTGAACACGTGCCTGTCATCTATTCTGTTTCGACATTTCGCTATTTTGCATTTCTTTCATTTTGACGTCATTCGCATTGTCAGATTTTTGAAATTCGTTTTGGTTCGACATTCTTTCATTCTCATGTCATCCATCTTCCATTTCTTACGTTCCATTGCCGTTCGCATCGTCGAACGTGCCTGTCAAACACTGCCGCCATCATGCTTTTCAGTTTGGCATGCACGTCCGCTGTTTGGCAGGCACGTCCGCTGTTAGAAAGAGAATAGACAAAAAGGATTCCATACTTGTAAGTATATACGATGCTCTGCACTACAAACTTGTTTGATTAAAATAAGTTTTGAAATGCTTGAAATTTCCAACCCATTTATTTGGCAGTCTCTAACGCAAAATATTTCCATAAAGTGATGCAGTTTCATTTTTGTTTTAGGTCTGTTCGATGACAAAATACATATGTATACACTGCGTTCATTTAACTCTTTTAATTTTTTTCCGGAAAATATTGATAGATTTTTCGCCTTTTTTGGTAAAAATGGTAGAAACTAAAATACAGCTAAAAAGTGTAGATCTACCAATAAAGTGGTAAAGTCTGTGCAATGCTACTAGTACCACGTAAAGGATCGCAAATTTGGTGTTGGGTTTGTGGTGGAAGAAGAGAGTACTGGCGATCACCCCGGTGAACGAACGTCTAGCCACAATCCTCATCAAAGCGATATTCTTCAACATATCGCTCATCTGTGCCCATGCGATGGAAGAGAAGGGCGAGGCGTTCAAGGATCTCTTCTGTGAGCGATTGGAGTGTACATTTGAGCGTTGTCCCCGACACGGTTTATAAATCAAGCTCGGAGACTTCAGTACCAAGGAGGGCAAGGAAGAGATCTTTGGCACCACTATCGCAAAATTCAGCCTCCACGACGACGTCCAATAACGGACTGAGGCTGATCGACTTCGCCGGGTCCGAAACATGGTAATATGTTGTACTAGGTTCCAGCATACAAAGATCCACTAAGATACGTGGCTGTATCCAGATCGAAAAACGAGAAACCAAATCGACAATGTTGTGATAGACGGATTCATGCTTCTAGTGTTTTGAACGTAAGTACACTACAAGGGCCAAACATCGACTCGGTCCACTATACTGTTGCAGCCAAGATACGCCTTCGCCTCTGTGCAGCAAAAATGTGCACCACACAATGCAAGGAAACGTCGAAATGCTGCAATCACAATAGACGTCCAACTTATTTGCCACTCAACTCCCACGCCTGCTCTCTGAGGGCACTCTTCAACAAACTGACTTACGCTAGCAGTGGAACTACATTTCCCGCTCATTAAGTACCGCTGAAAGAACAACTGGTACGATGAGGAATGTGAAGAGAAAAAAGATGCCTCCTATAGGGCCACGCTGCGATCGGGCGCAACGCGAGCCACGTGGGACCGTTATAGGGAGCTGAAGAGGGAACGGAACGTATTTTGCGCAATAAGAAAAGAGAGGCCGAAATACGAAGATCTTGAAAAGCTGGCCGACAGGAAATCCGCCTGTTAATTTTATCAGAGAGGTAGGGAAGGTTTCAAGACCAGGGAAAACTCCTGTAATAACTACCATGGCAACCTAGAAACAGATGTCCAGAGCATACTTAAATTATGTAGGGAGCACTTTCCGCCCTATTTCATGGCAACAGCATGGAAAGTAGTGGAGAGACGAACCCGAGCGCCCAGTCGATGACGATAGGGTCGATGTGCCACCGCCTGACTATGACGAGGTACGAATAGCGATTACGTGGCTGAAAAACAACAAGGCTGCTGGAGCTTACGGCCTGCCAGCCGAGCTATTCAAGTGCGGTGGTGAGGAGCTGATAAGGTGCATACATTAACTCCTTTGCAGCATATGGTCAGATGAACGCATGCTCGACGACTGGTTTTGAAGTGTGCTCTGCCCAATTCACAAGCAAGGCGACGCCGCCATACGTATTGTGTGAAAGACTGAAGTCCACTGTCACTCAGTGTGAATTTAGACCAGGAAAATCCACCATATATCAGGCATTCACAATACGTCAAAGCGGATTTGGACAGCACGAAAATAATTTTTTTTAATGCCGCGATGTCTGAATTTGGTATCCCCATAGGGTTGCCAGATTTTTTATGCCCGAAATCAGTACGTTAGACTTTTTCATGTAAAAAAATCAGTACTTTTTAGTACATTTTTATTCAAAGCAGAATTATTAATGTAAGTAATATACAATACTTTAAAAAGCCAGAGTACTTGTGTTATTCACTTTAACATGAGTGTACACATCATTGTTCACAGAAGCCAATAAATTACTTTATATTTATGACATTTTCGAATAGCAATAATGAGATAATTTCCATCTGCAGTGTTTAAATAGTCAAAGAATTCTATACACTTCATTTTAAAATTACTTTTAATTTGAAGTTCACTTAAAAATATTTTAATTAGAAGCCGGTTTCTCTCTTTGTGCCTGGTAGCAAACTTTATACTTAAGCACCTCTCAGTTGCTTCGTTTGAATATGGTATTGAAAAAAAAAAAAAAATTACATATTTTTGCAAACTGTAGAAAAATACCTCTATTTAAGGACTTATCTATAATTCCTCATGGCTTAAATTAATTTTCTCAACTACGCAAAAACTTTGAAAGACTAAGAATTCGATAAAAAGAGTATCTAACTCTATGTCTTATATGCTAAACTCTTTTACAATGTCAGTAAATTGTGAAAAAAGAGTTTAACTTATAGGAAAAAGCCATTCGAATATTCACATTTGTTGTTACTAAAATGAGAGTTATTTTAGAGATAACTACTTAACAACACTCGACAAAAAATGCAAGTCTTCATTTTAACTTAAGCTCCATCATATTATCGCAACTGGTACGTAACGACCTGGCGATATGCCCATAAAACAATTGACCTTTTTGTTGTATTAATTTCTTGGGCATATCAAATATTATCTGAAAATTGTCAACTATAATTAAATTAGTTTCTTTTTACTTTTTAACCGACTTCAAAAAAATGAGGAGGTTATCAGTTCGTCG
>NW_023458568.1:19794612-19795754 GCF_013731165.1 Rhagoletis pomonella | reverse complement strand
TACCTAAAGGTGAAAAGGTGCCAAGTCCATTTTTTGAATTTGTTCAGTAGAGATCAAAAATCGATGTAGTTTCGCATTATCTGTCATTCTGCATCACAAACTAAATGAAAAAAATATGTTGACTTCGCACCTTTTCACCTTTAGGTAGCAATATGTATATGTACATACTTCATAATATATGTATGCATGCAAATGAGCGATAAAAAAAATATATGACGGAATTTTATTTTCCGCTACCGTTTTTCACGTTATTTGCTCCAAAGGCTTTAATAAAACCACAAACTGCGAATTTTTTGCCACATTTTCGGGTTTTCGAAATTTACTCGAAATTTTGAGGGTTTAGAAATCAAACGGACCTCAGATTCGAATTCTGTCGTTCGAAATACATGTCGAGAGGTGTGTCTGGTTAAAACCACACACAATTTTTGTGTATGCTATATGCATATTCTGATCTTTTTATTTACTGGATATCTTATTTTAAGTATAAAAACCAGAAAAAATTAATGTATTTAATGCGCTGCCATTTTGGTAGGTTTTTGAAACCGCTCTTGGTAGAAAAGAAAGCTTTTCAGTGGCAACCCTGGTATCGATGACATATCGCAACTCCTGTTATCGATATAAATTAACCGTTATACTGGCTAACGATACCGTAACGGTATCCCGCATCCTTAAATGCAGAGGGGGTAACTGATGGACATCATTGGCCACAGTGCCTACCCACTACTTTTTGCACCAATAAATATTTTTTTTATATAGATATGTATGTACATTAGGGTGGTCCAAAAATGCATGTGAAAAAGCAAAGTCGGAATTTTTATGCTCTCACCCCCTAGGATTATTCTATACCGAAAAAAATATACCCTTATTTTTTTATTTTGAAATCAAAAAATATTTAGAGGTCGCTCAAAGCGCATAAAGTTTTCCATGTATTTAATATGGGGAAAAGGCAACTTTTCGTGGAAATAGTATAGAATAGTTAAAAATCAATATTTTCTACCAGAAAACTCTGTTTATCTGCAGGAGATTCCCAATACTAATACCCAATTGTTTATTTAATTCAGAAAAATTGTTGATTGCTAAATTGAATATTTAAAATATGCAATGTATATGGTTGCAATGGGTCGCAACTCTGCATATACAAA
>NW_023458568.1:19793926-19794512 GCF_013731165.1 Rhagoletis pomonella | reverse complement strand
GTTGTTTACTTTTACTTGAGAATTGTCAAAATCGGCAAATCCCTAGTGGCGGTTTCTGGAACGTGCCACATTTGTTCGCTACATCGTGATGTGATAAAAAGAAAAGCTGGCAGCACTACGCAAGGTTGCAGATATCTCTCAAAATATGTTCGAAAAATATCTTGATATGGAAGGAACGGCTTTACACTGTCAAGGAAAAATATTTCCAAAACTGAACGCAATTTTAAGCATCTTCAGTCTTGCACTTTATTATATTAAAATTATTATTTTTTTTTTAGGTTCCAATTAAAATGTTTGCAATTAAAGTGAAACCTCGCAGAATTTTTTTAATATTCCACCACACTTTTTTAAAATCTGCCATTTTTTTCCAGATTCTACCACATAAAATTTTTTTCAGTCCGATCACCGGTCACAAGCTAAAATAGTTTTTTTTTTCTTTGTATTTTAAAATATAAAAGTGCCATTAAAGCAGAAAATGGTACTTAATATTCTTGCTATTTGAGAAAGCCGCTGTGAACGAAATATTTATAGGTTGTCCAAAATTGGGAAACGCATCCAACAAATCATAGAAGCGGGTGTCATCGTT
>NW_023458568.1:19793093-19793826 GCF_013731165.1 Rhagoletis pomonella | reverse complement strand
ATTTGTTAATAGAAAAAAATTACGAGTTTGAGGATAGCTAAGTACAGTGTTAATTTTTCGTAGTGGCTGCTCTAAATGCAATGTAAGATGTTTAAGATAATATATAATATGACTTTTCTAAATTCTTCCTTTTGATCACTTTTCTTTAGAATTGTTTATTCTTCAAAATGAAATCGAAGCTTCTCCCGTGCCTACAAGTAAAAAAAGAAAAAGAAACTAAAAATGCATCTGATCAAAAGAGGATTGTACCTAAAATCTTTTGACTGTACCTAATGTACCTTTAAGTATCAAACGTCGGAAAAGGTACAATTGTACCTACTTTTTCATCCCTGTTTTATATAAATACATACATGCAAACATACTGGTCTCCTCTCTCACTGTAATATACATATGGGGCATTCTTAAGTGACGGGTGGGACATTTTAGCTCGTTTTTGCTCAAACTTTTAGTAAATGTTCTTTAACTATTGATTTGCCAAGAGTCAAACTAATAACACTCGAAGTCATATCAGTTTATTACGAAACTGATAATGTATAAAACTTAGTTATATCATTTACACAGGAATTTAACATTTTCCAAGCGTGACGGGTGGGACAACGATGACACCCGCTTCTATGATTTGTTGGATGCGTTTCCCAATTTTGGACAACCTATAAATATTTCGTTCACAGCGGCTTTCTCAAATAGCAAGAATATTAAGTACCATTTTCTGCTTTAATGGCACTTTTATATT
>NW_023458568.1:19749623-19792993 GCF_013731165.1 Rhagoletis pomonella | reverse complement strand
CCTTTTTCAGATTCAGTGAAACTTTATTCAAATTAAATGAGACCTTTTTCAGATTCAATGAAACTTTATTCAAATTAAATGAAACTTTTTTCAAATTAAATGAAACTTTATTCAAATGAAATGAAACTTCTTTTTTGGATTACTTTGAATTAGCTGTTACGTGTTGCTCTCCCTTACGGTCAAGGCATGTTGAATACAGTGTTGCCGTTTCGGTCCAATTGGACCAAAATTGGTAGTTTCATTTCTTAAAATAAGGCTTTGGTAGGTTGGTTGGTTGGTTGTGATTTTCGAGGGGTTTTGGTAACTAGGCCAATCATATAATTTATTCATTTTATAAAACTTCAAATATCTCTGTTTTCGGGAGTACATGTAAAGGATGATGTGAAAAGGAAAAAAGAAATGGGACATGTCAAAATTATTCTTGAACCGAAGTTGAATGTTGCCGTGATTAGACTGTGTTCTAATCCATAGAGTTTGTTTAAGTTAGAAGAAAATAATTAGACAATTGCTATGCAAATGCCAAATTTTACATTTCGCTTGCGCGAGTGAGTGAGAAGGGAGAGTATTTGTACTTTATTTCCCTCTTCTCCCTTAAGAAAATAATAGTTGACAGCTTTGAATTCGTGTAGTAACAGTAAAAATATTCTCCCAGTTAAACATCATAATCGGCGTTATCGACTCCCTGATATAAGTATGGCATCGATAACGTCGACAACGATGTGTAACTGGGAGTTAAGGCTCTGTTACGTGCGTGTTTTTACGTAGAAATCAAACCCCAACAGACTTCTACGTATGTAATGCTGTGCGTTACATGCGAAGCTTATTTAACAGATTCCTTATGTGACAACTCTCAAGCAGTGCCAAGTGTGCATAACAGAGCCTTTAGAGTTGGCCAGACATGGTGCAAACGGCTCTTAATAGGTTAAGTTGATTTCCTGTTCCTTAATTTCAAAATGTTTAATACTTAATTTGAATAAAGTTTCATTTAATTTGAAAAAGAGTCATTTGGTTTGAATAAAGTTTCATTGAATCTGAAAAAAAAGTTTCATTTAATTTGAATAAAGTTTCATTGAATCCGAAACAGGTTTCATTTAATTTGAAAAGGTTTCGCTCCATCTGAAAAAGGTTTCAATTAATTTGAAAAAGGTTTCGCTTAACCTGAAAAAGGTTTCATTTAATTTGAAAAAAGTTTCATTTAAACTGAAAATGCTATATGGGCATTCCCATGGTGGCGCACGTGACAGTCGTACGATTTCAATGTGATACAAAAAAGGAATACCATTTGTTTTCTTTAACTTTTTTGGGCCATTGTATAGCACATAATTAGCTCTATATTTAACCGAAAAATTAAATCAATGTAGCTGCTTGGTCCTGAAATATAAGCATTTAAAGAGAGTGTCGTTACGTGACAAAAAATGGAAGTTGATTTTTTCTTTTCTTACAAAATCGCAAAACTCCTCGAATTGTGGATGGCTATTTTCATGAAACTTATTTTAATATGATTTGGAGCAATTCTAGTTGTTTTTAGAGGTTTTTGAATTAATGCAAATGGTTTCAATTCTCTTTTACAACCCCAAGTGTGAAACGTGACGTGACGTGGCGTCACGTGACATAAATTTCCATCGTTATATTTTTGTTAATATTGCTTTTAAATGAATTTTCAACGCAAATAAAACATGTATTTTATGTAGAATATACTTTATATTTTGACTTCAGACTTGAGAAATCTATGATTTATTATGTTTCAACCACATACGCCAAATTCAAACCAAATCGGACCATAAATACGGGTTTTCGAAATATCTCGACCTTGGCACCACCTAGGAAGACCATTTTATGCAAACATGATTCTACTTCCATAGCCAGTATATATTTTAAAAAGCAGACAAATCGGCCCGTAAATACGTTAGATATAAAACTTTAATTTTTTTTTTGTCGTGGTGGACCTTCCGCTGGAAACACTCATATGTATTCTAAAAGCATTCTAAAAGTAGATACCAAACTTATCATTTCCGGCCTTTTTTTGAATTCTAAGGTTTTTTGGGAAAGCGTCATCATGTACATATGTAACGACTAAAAAATTTCAATAATATGGAAAAGGAAATATAAATATCCACTTCTACTGTGTTGCTATAAGAGCAAAAATGGGAAAATTATATTTTCACTTAGGTTTTAAGGCAATACAAAAAAAAAAAAAAATTATAAACCAATAACTTGCTAAACATTTTTTTATTATAGCTTAAAATTATTGTAACCAATAGAGGTAAATATGTTGTACAAAAACAAATAAACAGAAGTTCACAAAAATTTATATAAAATTCTTCGTCGATGTAAATTGTTAACTTTTTACTGAGCCTAACCCCATCAGTGTGAGACTTTAACCCAAATTAAACTTCTTACCGTCATGTAAAGTTCCCCTCCCGGTACCACCGTCAAGGATTTCGTCGCGATTATAACACTGTGTGACCGATAAGGTTATAGATCTATTCTCTTCTTCTTCTTATTATCTGGCGTTGTAACCGCCAAAGCGATTTTGTCCAACTGACGCCAATTGGAAATGCTCAGTGAAGCCGGAATGCTTTCAGAGCTGGGGCGTCGGTGTCCATTCGAACGACATGGTCAAGCCAGTTGAGCCGTTGTAGTTTAATTCGCCATATACCAGCACGGGCATGATGAGTGGTTTTCGTACGTCGAGAAAGGACTTTACTCCTGAATTGCCTACTCAGTCCAAAGCAGTACTTGGTGGCAAGAGCTATTCTACGTTGGATTTCCATGCAGACATTATTATCGGTGTTAATGCTGGTTCCCAAGTAAACGAAATTCTCTACTTTCTCGAAATAATAACTGTCAAAAGGGACGTAGGTGCAAAGGCAAGGAATGTGCTGATTGTTTGTTTGATGACTATGATGATACTTCATCTTGTCCTCCTTTACCACCAGACCCAGACTTCGCGGTTTTGTTTATCGATGATGGCAGTGTCATCGGTATAAGCCCAGCAATTGAACGCTCTTGCAGTAAATTGTTCCTGAGCGGTTCAGTTCTGCAGATCTTATCAATTCTTCTCCAACATCAGATTAAAGAAGCCACATGAAAGAGAGTCGCCCTGTCTGAAACCCCGTCTGGTGGCGAACGGCAACAGAGTAGAGCTGGTGGTATTGCTCAACGTCATTTTTCACAGCCGTATGAGTTTTGAGGGGATGCCATATTCAGACATAGCGGCATATAGGAAACTCCTTTTTGTGCTGTCGAAAGCGGCTTTAAAGTCGACAAATAAGTGGTGAGTGTCGATCCTTTTCTCGCGGGTCTTTTCCAAGATTTAGCGTATTGTGAATAGCTGGTCTATGGTAGATTTGCCAGATCTAAAGCCACAACTGATAAGGCCCAATCACTTCATTGACGGTGGTATTCAGTCTTAACACAACACATTCGATAAGACCTTGCAACCTCTGCTTAGAAGGCTGATCCCGCGGTAGTTGGCACGCATGGCGTGATCGCCTTTCTTGTGGATTGGGCAGAGCGCACTTGAATTCCAGTCGTCTGGCATGCACCTTATTACCTCCTTGCCATCGTAATTAAATAGCTCAGCTAACAGGCCGTCAGCTCAAGTAGCTTTGCTACATTTCATCGTAGTCAGGCGCTGGGATATCGACTCCATCGTCATCGACTGGGACCTCGGGTTAGTCTTCTCCACTTCTTTCAGTGCTTCTGCCATTCAAAAGGGTCAAAAAGTGTTCCCTCCATAATCTGAGTACGTTCTGCACATCGGTCACTAGGTCGCCATGGTTGTTCTTACAACAGTCTTGAAACCTTCCGTAAGTCGCTCAACTCTCTGCTATAAATTTCGGGTGTTTTTTATGTCGGCATTTCAAGCATTTTTCTCACACTCCTCATCGTACTAGTAATGAGCGGGAAATGTGGTTTCACTGCTCGCGCAAGTCGGTTTATTGAAGAGTGCTCTCTCATAGCAGGTGTGAGGGCCGAGCGGCGAATCCATTGGCCGTCTGGTTTGATTGCAGCTTTACGACGTTGAACTTTCCTTGCATTGTTAGGGGCACTTTTTTGCTGCTCCGAGGTAGGGTCGTATATTGGATGCATCAATATAGTGGTGCGAATCGATGTTTGGCCCTCGGAGTGTACGTATGTACATCTACGTCTATCACAACATGCTCGATTTGGTTTCCCGTTTTTCGATGTGGAGACATCCATGTAGCTTGATGGATCTTTTTATGCTAGAACCCAGTAATACATACTGCCAAGTTTCGGTCCCGGCGAATTCGATCAGTCTCAGCCCGCCGTGTCTGTGTGGAGTAGGGTGGCCAGATATTTTAGTGGCATAATCAGTACAGTTGGGATCAAAAATCAGTACAAAGCCATAAAAATCAGCTAATTTTTAAGCGTCTTTTTCGTTTATTAACAATATAACAACCAAATAACAGCGCATTAATTAAAAAAAAATAACTAATCGACGTTTAAATACATATAGCATTATCAGTATAACAGTTCATGAGTTTAAAACAAAGCAAACCTATTACATATGTATGTACAGTTGTGTTCACATATGTAAATGGTACTAAAATGTATTGACAATTTTTTCTTTCCTTACTTAATTTAAATTTTATATAAAAATAAAGTTAATTCTATAACAAAAACCATGCAAGATGAAGTCTCAAACTTTCTAGAAAATTTGTAGAAATGTTAAAAATTAAAAAAAAATTTCATCAAAATATCTAACTATCCGATTTTATTTATTTTTTTTAATTTGGAGTACGCAATTTTGTAGCTCATACAGTTTCAGTAGAAGACGAGCTGGAGTCAGAATTTGTTTGCATATTTTAAGCTACAAATTTGAAATATTTGTTTAGTGGGCTTATTAAATACAACATTCACAATACTAGAGTTCACGCACGAAAGTGCGAAAATCGGCAGTTTTTTACAACAAACATATGGCACCGTTATGGCGTCGTTTCGCACAAACGCACAGCAAAGCAACAAAACAAACGCTAATTTTTGCCTTTCGCAGTTTCGCATCAAAGAGTGATCTGCCTTAATAAAATCTGTGGACATTTGACAAAAAAACTTCTCTCGAGATATGACAATTTTCCAAGATTTCTATCATATATATGAATTTTCAATGCGCGTATTTCTGTCTTACCGCCATATTAATATGACTTTGAATACAAAAGTTATGGCAGTCTTATAATAGTCTAAGATCCGACAAGGGTACGACCTTCACCCACCGGTTTCATGGATTAAAGCTATTTTGTATGAAATTTATGTCTTAATAAATATTTTGCGAGTGGGTTGGCTGAAAAAAATCCTGGTCAGGATATTTTTAATTAAATACTTAAAAATTATTATTATTTTTTTTTTTTAATTTTGTACTCATCAATCAGAAGTATTAAGCCTATAGAACGTGAAAACGTTGAATTGTCTATTTTTTTCTGGCCTACTTATCGGGTTGGCAGGTATGAACTGGTAAGTAATACTAGTAATTTTAACTCATCTATTTTTAGAACTTACATTGCACAAGAAGCACAAAAGCAGTAGGGTTCGTCTTCAGTTTGAAATACTATGGCTGTTCCATGTCCTGAAGTATTTGGAACAGGGCTATTATTTTGTATTAAATTCGGGCAGTTTTTTTGCGAAATGTTAGGAAACGAAACAATTTCAAGGTGACAGCTTTTGAAAAATGGTTTAAATTTAATTAGCGTTGCGTTTACACGTTCAATAAATTGCTTCTTATCTGCTCACATGTATGAGTTGTTAAAAACCATTCTTTTGAACATGTTAACCTCAAGTAAATGTCAATTATACCAATTCACAAAAACATTTATTAAATGTAAAAATCAGTACAGATCCTTGGATGCCTCATCTTCTCTTCCATCGGGGAATTGGCACATATGAATGAGATGTTGAAGAATTTCGCTTTGATGCGGATTGTGGCTAGACTTTCGTCCACTAGAGTGAACGCCAGTCTCTCTCCCACCACAAATCCAACACCGAATTGCGCTCCTTTACGTGGCAACTGTAGTAGACGTCGCAAGGCTCCACGCTTACCTTCCTCGCCCCGTCCATCGCATTTCATGGATGGCGGTGATGTCAGCCTTTATTTTCCCTAGGACATCAACCAGCCGGGCTGAGGCACCATCCCGATTAAGGGTTCGGATATTCCAAGTGCATACCCTAAAATCATAGTCCTTCTTATGTTTGCCGTGATCGTCATCAAAAGAAGGGGGTATCATCTGGGGCATGTGTTTTTTTCCATTGGGCAGGGTTTTAACGTGGCGGGACCCAAAGCCAGCACACGCGGGCCACTCCCAGGTGAATGGCAGTCAAAAGCTTTGCACTACTGGGAAATGTACAAAACAGTGGTCAAAAGCGAATATCTCAACTAAACCCTGATGTATTTTTTAAATTCATAGCTCTCCTGCATAGTAAACCAAATAGCCGGACCAGACGTTGTTCAAAATAAAAAATGTAAAAAAATAAGTTTTTTCCGTATACTCTGTAATATCCCTCCGCAATTTTGTAAAGTAAACTAACAATTTATAATCATTGCTTTGCAGCGAAATATCTTCTCTTAAATTATATACATAGGTATGTATAAATATGGGGACGTATTGAACATTTTGAATATGCAGATTTTTTATGCTGGTATATTCATTTATGCTAAATATATTACTTGATTTTGTTTTGTCACACTTAAGAAGTAAACGTCTTGGCTGTTCAACCAAACGGTCTATAGTTTTATCAATAATCTCAGATTGGTTCTGTGATACAAAACTTTCGTTGTACGCTTAGATGACACAAACCTAAAAACAAAGTAATAAACAATTGAACTATTTTTGCTCATTCTCGACTGCAGCCAGGTTTTTGCCCTTTTTAAACGCATGCTTTGAAGTTAGAGAGAATAACTTGATACAGAACCGGATGATCCACATATCCACTTTTTAAATCAATTTACTAATTATTTTGTTAGCGTTGGGAATATAATTTGTTATACAGTATATATATAGGAAAAACCTTGAAAGTTAGGAGGCGGCCGAAATTATCGAGCAAGCTCTCCTGGTACTATTTTTGAATATATAGGCAAAATTTTGTAAGTTAGGGGGGCGCGACCCTACTTGGCTACGCCCATGTTAGTGGTATTCATCTAAACCGATAACTTTATCAAGCAGATAATCTTATAAGTTTACGCAGTCTGTTACATGAACGACCCACACTCTCTTTTCGTTTACACATGCGACAATAGTCGGATTTTCTTTGGTTATAGAAAGAGTGTCCAGATTTGGCGATTCTGCGCGTAAAAATTTTGGAAATCGCTGTTGGCGATTTTTGGCAATTTTTTTCCTTCAAATAAATTTTTTCCAATTATAAAAATATACAGAACTTAGTTTTCCACGATAATTCCACAGAAGAGGCTAATGAATTGCGTGATAAACTTGACTTAAGAAGCATATTAAAAGACTGTCAAAAATTTTTGGTCACCCTTATCGAAGAAAATTTGAAACGATTACGTAGTCAATTAAACACTTTTAAAAAGCTTTGATTTTGTCACCAGAAAAGTGTGTGAATCACAAGAGGGCGAGTTTCAGGGACCTGCCAATAACTTTTTTCAGAACCAATCCATCCGACTCTGAGGAATTTTGGATAATTGTTTACGGAGTGAAAACCGCAACAGGCAATAAAATGTTTCCTTGCCGCACTCATATGCTTTTGCTGAGCCGCTTTTTCAGTAATGAATTCAACAAAAACTAAGATTCGAAATAGGATGAGGTTGGAAAGCCTTATTTCAATAATTCGAATAAAGTGTTATATGAAGGCTAATAGTTTCTACTGCAAAACGTTTCCAATATCAAACAGTATGTTATCACGGTTGAATAGCTAAATATATGGCAACAACAGAAATGTAATCATTCAGATTGTGGAAATAGCTAATCTCGCCTTATTATGGGTTTTTATTTAATTTTTAGCGCCGAGCTCTTAAAAGCGGATTGTGCGATTAATCAATTAATATAGTTATAATAAATTTAATAATTGCGCAGTCCTATTGAAAAATGTGCTGAAACAAATATTTTTAAAAAGCGTGCGTATTTTTAAAGAAAAATGTTTGTACATCACTATTATATAAGTGATTTGTTTTATTTATTATTAAACTCTGAAGGTATTATACTCGTTTTTGGCTTTAAAAACTATATTATAACAAGATCTCATTTTTAAAATAAAAGATTTTTTCCAGACAGTGTTTATTTTAATATTTTATGTGTTGAAGGATTATTCAATTGACGATTTCTATGTTCAACTAACTGGCAATACTATACATGCAGTAATTACATTAGAAATATGCTTTATTGCCATGCGCTTGGATTTTGCTTCATAAGGAACGCCCAAGTGGCTATTTGGTTATACTGCAATACTTTCTAATTACCTGTGAGAGCTAATTAAACACACTGAGGGGAAAAAATTTTAGAACTAAAAAAAATTTGTTAAATTTAAAAAAGTACGCATATGAAAGGGCACAAACCCAACTCGTTCTAAATTTGAGTATGTACGTTATAAAATATGTGGGTGTGAAGTGCACAAATGATTTTTCGTAATTAAGAAGAAAAAAAATTGAATTTTATGTTCCGTCTGATGGTAATTGAACCCGGACGCTCTTGACAGCAACTAATTGAATGTATCAAACGTCTTTGCACAGTCTTTTTCGTAGTGTATGTATAATGGAAACATTAAATTTTGAACACTTTTCACTTGATTTAAATACGAACATTTTTAAACGGCAATAAAATAAAATACAAAAGCAAAATTAATGTATAGAGTTTACAATAACAACCACGCTGTCAAGTTTAAATAGCAGCAAATCAGCTGCACTTGATGGTAGCAGGTTGAATCAAATAAAACACCTCTTTGAGGTAAAATTTTCAAGGAATGAAACCGAAACCGTAACCGTTTAAAACCGTTTCGTTTTTCAAAACCGAAACCGAAACCGTAACCGTTATCTTGACCTGGAAAGGAGCGAAACCGAAACCGTTTGAAGCACAGGTTTCAATCGGTTTCCAGAAATTTATAAAAATCAGCTGCAGGATCTAGCAACCAAAATTTTTTTTCTTCAGTAGCCGTTTCAAAACAAATTATTTGCATGACAAATTTGTTGACTAGTATGTGGATAGCCTTAATTTTAATTCTTATATATCGTGTCTTATGGCAACACTGATAAATGCACTGCAATTCAAGGCGAATTTATACAAGGCGGCACCGCCGCGGTAGCAACAATACAAAAACAACAATGCCAATGGAAGAAGTCCATGAAAGACACACAGCTGAAAATTTGAAAAAACTCATTAAGCACACTTAATGTCGAGCTTCTTGACATTGTTGCAGCTGAAACATCTGATGAATGCATAGGTAAAGAGTTCCTTTCAAAATTCAAACATTCTTTCAGACTTCCAGATTATTTTCAAACATTTTCTTTACAAAAAAATTGATATTATTAGGCTTGCGTTGTGCTGCTCATACATTGCAGTTGGCAGTCAATGCTGTGTTGAAGCAACCTCAGTTCAGCAACATCATTTCGAAAGCCAGACAAATAGTGAAGAAATTACGAACTCCAAATATTACTGTTTTGTTAAAACGCCAAGGAATTAAAAGACCACATATTGACGTACCAACACGCTGGGGCTCCACATTTGAAATGATTTCCGCACTTAAAGATCTGAAAGTACAAACTTTTTGTCAAAACTTGGCAGCAGCCAATAACGAGTTTCATCTTAGTTCCATGGAATGGAAACAAATCACAGCTATCGTGGAGCTACTTGAACCATCATACGCTGCCACTAAAAAGCTGCAAGTGGAACAGCTGGTACTCGGAGATTTTTTCGCGATATGGTCACAATGTAAATCTAAAACAAAAAAACAAAATTCTTCACTAGCTTCGCATTTGTGTTCCGAAATGACAAGAAGGGAGGCCATTTTATTTAACAATGACGCATTTTTGATGGCTATTTTTATGGATCCGCGTTACAACATTATTTTATCTGCTGCACAGAGAGAAAAAGCTATTGCGTTACTAACAAATCTTTTCTGCAGAATGACTGCAGAGGAAAATAACATGAGCATAAGCAGTAATGATAGCTCTGCGCATAATCAGAATGAGACAAATTCTGAAAACGAGTCTGATGATTTTGAGTTAATGCTGTCTCAGTTAGACGCGAATCGTAATTCCGATTATGTTAGTGGGCCGAACAGTTCTGAAATTATCCGTCCTCTCTTAGTGGCCTTTGCCAATCAAAGACGGCAAGAACAAAGTATTGATGTTCTACAATATTGGAAAAATTAGTCTTTGCGGAAACCGCACTTAGCTCAGTTAGCTAAAATAGTTTTAGCTGTTCCTGCAACGCAGGTCAGTGTTGAGAGGCTGTTTTCTGGCCTAAAATTCATTATGCCACCTACGAGAGCCAATTTAAGTAGTAACGTAGTGGATTCGATTTCATTGATAAGAACTAATCAATTGTATGGGCTACAAATATTTAAATAACTTTATTAGGCTTTGCGGGTATGATTTGACTCTTTTAAAACAAAAGATTAATATTATATGTATTATAATATCAACAAATTTCTGTGAAAATCACACTTATATATGTATGTATATCAAATACCTATCAGCAACAACTCTCATTATATAATAAATAATATAATAAACTAATTTCTGCATTTAGATTAAAGCAAATGTGGTGGAATATGGTTATTAGTTTGTATAATTGATTCAGAGGTGTTTTCTTTATATAAATTAAAATTAATCACAATGTTTAATTTCACCAAAAACAAACCTCGTAAGGTACATATTTATTTAATAAATACTTTTTTTTTCAAACTTGTTTTCATTTTTTATTCCTAAACCGAAACCGAAACCGAAACCGAAAAAAATTTTGAAGAACGAAACCAAAACCGAAACCGAAACAGTTTGCAAAACCGAAACCGAAACCGGAACGTTATTTTGAATCGGTTTCATTCCTTGAAAATTTTCGAGTGACGAAAGCTGAACTAGAAACACAAAATGTATGATATCAATTTCGTGACGAAAATTATACGAATTTTTTAACTGCCTTGGAGACGTAGGGAAAATCTTTTTAAAAGTTCTGTTTTTTATTTTCTGTTTCTAGCAGTAGATGGATTTTCGCAACGTTCCGAATAAATAAAAGAGATTTCCGGTACGTCTCCAAGGCAGTTAAAAAATGCGTATAATTTTCGTCACGATATTGATATCATAAATTTTTGTTTCTAGTTGAGCTTTCGTCACTCGAAAACTATACCTCAAAGAGGTGTTTTATTTGATATCAATTATTTTGGGGTAGCAAATTTAAAATCGACGAAAATACAAACAATAATCTAGATGTTTTATTTTTCTTAAATAAATTGCTAAAAATATTATCTAAATCTCAATTATGTATTCAAATCGACGTGTATATTGAAACATATAGTTTTTCGAATACGGAATAAAGCGAAAAAGAATGATTATATCCTTGGTATTCGAAAAAATAAAAAAATATGAGAAATAATAAAAACTTATCAAATTGGTACCAACTTTGGATACAATAAACAACTGTATTCGTCTGACTGTCTCACAGTTTATTTTGGTTAAGATTTCTACCAGGTGTGGGGCGCACACATGTGCTTTTTTAAGAAGCTTTACTTCTATCACGTGTACGGTGTTGCACTCTTGCTATTAAACTAATGCTTTTTTCTCAAGTAGTTTTGCTCAGTGGCAATTTATACATTTTATGTAAGTAGTAGCGGCACATTGGGTGAACTAAATGCATTCATACATACATATTTATGTACAACTGTAGGCAATATTGTATGCGTCTTCCCAGGTAGGTTAAAGGCGGGTGATAAACCCATGTAGCATAGTTAAATACTATGTACATACCTACAATTAAAATGGAGAAAAATATTACAATATCGGCATGTGACTGAAAAAACTCTAAAATACCCACAAATTGTGGTTTCCAAGGCATGTACGAAGTGATTACCACAGCTGCATCCTTCAACTTGTCAACTCGCGGGAAATTCCCCGATTTGCAGGGAATTTCGGTTTAGGTGGAAATCGGGGAATGGGCAATTTTTTCCGGGGAACTGGGTATGTTATTTTCATCTCTTAAAGTAACAAAATTAGACGAATATGTTAATTTTAAGCTATCGGTCGCTATTTGGGGCGACTTTTTTCAATTTGAATCACCATATCTCCACAACAAGAGTTTTCCCATATACAAGCTAAGGCTTTGGGCTAGACTTGAGGAAACTAAGAATAAAATCGACTGACCAGTTTTTGAGAAACTGCCCGGAATCTATATTTTCAGCAGCGCAATTTTTAGTTTTCAGGCGATAACGTTATGACATATTTATATTTCATAAACACAAAAGATAGCGTTAGATAGCTTGTTTGAAGACCCTTCTACTGATATCCACACCAATGACATGGATGCGGCCTCATTGGTAGTTTAAAATTTGCCTTTTTTCGAATTTCAGACAGAAGCCACGCCCACAAAGGCATACGAATCAAAACATCCTGGAACAAAACTTTCTTAGTTTTTTTTTTGTACTTTAATTCCTGAAAGTTTGAAAAAAAATGAAACGATGGTACGTACAGACGCCACATACATACCAAAGCATCTCGTAGTGGAGACACGAACCAAAACACGTTTACCTCTATTTTTTTCCAACTAGTATATTGGGTGTACCCAAATGCCCCCTTAAACCGCAAAAGCAAAAAAACGTTTTTTGTTTCGCAACACTTTAGCCAAATTTTTAAGAATCCGGTTAATCGTTTATGAAGCTTGAATACATTTTCTAGACACACTCTGCAAGACCTTTCCATCGATATCTCAAACATGTCGATTGGATGTCGGGATAAAAACTTCCAAATCTCGTGTATATATAAGCGAGTCATTTCAGCATGCTACTGGCTGCTTTCGTCACTCGCGGGCACTGCCGTGCGCTGTGATTTCGTACCGCTAGATGCATGGGGCGTGGCACCTCTCGTACAAACCGAACTTTTCGTATTGCATATCTCTGGAAGTGTTCATGGTAGAGTACTCGAACATGGTATGGAGATATATGAAAACAATCGCATGGAGAACAAGTAAGAAAGTCTAAGTTCGGGCGGAGCCGAACATTAAATACCCGGCGCAAATACTAAATATATGATGTTCACCTTTCCGAAAGCTACCGCTACATGGTAAGCCGGGGTGTAACAATTTTGAGTAAATTAGCCTCCTTAAATTTCAAAATATTGACGTTTCAAGCATTTCTAAAATTTACCGTAAAGCCATAATTTTAGTCCGATTTCAATCATTTTCATAGTTTTGCTTTTATGTAGCAAGCACAATAAAAATACCGAGTTTGGTACAAATTAGTAGAACGGTTACCGAGATACATATATGTGATCATAAGTGAGCGGTGCCATGCCCATTTTTCTAAATTTTATTATAGACGCATTTCCTGGTAAGGAATTGTTGCAAGCATCAATTTTGAATAAATTGGCTTTAATATTTATTGATTTATTGAAGATTTCGTATTTCTCCAAATTACCGTTATATGAGATGTGGGCGTGGTTATTGTCCGATTTTAAAAATTTTCATACCATCCGTCCTACGCCCGAAAGAAGTACACGTACCAAGTTTCGTTAAGATATCTCAATTTTTACTCGAGTTATCGTGTGTACAGACGGACGGACAGACGGACGGACGGACAGACAGTCACCGCTTAATCGATTTCTCTGTTCATCCTGATCATTTATTTATACATTTGTCTATATCTATCTCGATTCGTTTTGCCTGTTACAAACAACCGTTATGTGAACAAAGTTATAATACCCTTGTGCACAAGTGCGCTCGGGTATAAAAATTGCGGTTATTGGAAGAGCGGCGTGGCACCACCCATACAAACCGGATTTTTCATACTGCATATCTCCGGAAGTGTTTATGGTAAAGTGCTGGTATTAATATATAAAATCAATCGCATAGTCATGCAGAAAAATTGGGGCTATTGGAAAAAAGGGTGTGGCTACTCCCATACAAACCGAATTTTTCATACCGTATATCTCCGGAAGTGTTCATGGCTGAGTACTCGAACATGGTATGGAGGTATATGAGATCACTCCCATACTCCTAGAGAAAATTGGGCTATGTAAAAAGGGGGCATGGCGCGTTTCAAACGCTCTGAAACTCGTATCTTTGGATGCATATGCACGTTTGCTAGGTTATTTAAGACGGCAATGGAAATATGCCTTCTGATAACCACCAAACCGTAATATTAGAAGATAGATGCGTCACTGTAAATCATGAACGTGAACTGTTGGTGAAAATGTTGGACCAAAATGTTTCAAAACAAAAAATATTATTTTGGGCGCGACGAAGTTCGCTGGGTCTGCTAGTAAGTATATATATATGTTGTGGCATACTAATATTACTACACATATGTGTATATGTATAAATACTATATGTAAGTGTAAACATGATCTCATATATCTCCGAGTCGCGATATCCGATTTTTCTTACCTGAACCCAGTAGGCAAGAACTGCGATCGAATTCTGCTTTTATTATGATGCAATAGCATTTTACACGTAATTTCAGTTTCATTTTATGAAGTTACAAGTAACTTTTGCTGATGTTAAATATTTGAGGAAATTCATTTTTTTCACTTAATTTTATTGCTGTAATTTTTTCTATCTAATAGCGTTTTATTTTCTCCAAAAAAGATCTGCTCTTTTATATGGGAACTCTTGCTTTGCGTTGCCCTAAAACCTGAGATAATGTTGCGTTCTTTATATGAGAATGAAACAGAAAATACTCCATCACAATTTATTTATAAAACTTAATAAAGCTGTATTATTCACTTGGCCTGTAAGTCTTTAACAATTTTAAAGCAAAACATTTATTTCTGATACGGAAAATAATTGCATTTTTACAAGATTAAATTAAAAATCAACCATGCAACTCTCACCCTAACTTTTATTTGAGGGCAGAAAAGGCAGCACTTTCGCCGGATCAGAGCGCAACCTGCTGAGAACACGACGCCTTGTGAAAGGGCTGAGAAAAGAACATGAAAATATGACAGCGCTAACACAAGGCAGAATAAGTGCAGCCTTTTTTCGAGAAAAGAAAACGCTATAAATTAATTGTTGCATGAGCAGCTGGATAATATTAAGCTTTTCAGGCAGTCACAGAAGAAGAACTATGTACATACATATGTATATGTAAGTTGAAAAACTGCATAACAACGTCGATACTGAGATAACAAAAGTGCGCTTGCGCTTGCACAAAGTAGTTGCTGTTTAATAATTACAACAATAGCCAACAGGATAGCACCAAAGCACAGCAACAATGAGGTAGAATTATTGGTTGCACTGGCAGCGGGGCAAAAGACAACGACACCGAATTGGAAGAAGCAAGTTTTTTTTAGCGCGTCGTGGCTAAGTGCAATAGCACTTGAAGCTAAAGGCCCGACCCAAGACGAATATGTTGTTTATTTTTAGTTGTACAACAAAGCTAAACAAAGAATTCAAAAGTGAAAAAGAATTGAGAATATGTATACATACATTTGTATGTATGTGCATTTAGCTATATACGTACATACATATGTATACCTATAACAGGCGCGTACATAGGCGGGTTTTGGGGGTTAAAACAAAAATTAACATCATTATTTGTGTAATCACATATATCGAAATGTTGCATTATGTAGTGCTTTCTATATTAATTGCTAGATGCTTAGCAAAAAATTTTTAAACGAAGTGAACAAGGACAATTAGTTTTGCGGTTGGTTCTCATACAGTTAAGTCCTACTGTAATGCATGTATGGACATTAGTAATTTTTTGTAGTTTTTCTTAACGAAAAATATGTGTTGTGGCAACGCTGTTCTTAACTGACAGTTCTTTTTACGTACGTTCCGAGAATCGTTATCACAGCAACGTCGTTATAACTTCATAAGTAAACAATTATAAACATTGCTCGGTCGATAACTTCTGTGAAAAATGTGAGAAAATATAATTCAAAAATATTTCCAAAGAAATTAATTCGCGATGCCACGAGACGTGCTGTACGTTTTTTGTGCTTCTGTTGCTAATAATGTGTTACTTGTAGGAGTTTACAAATGATATTGCAAATTTTTGTAAAAAACTTAATGACAAAGAAATATACGAAATTCTAACGAGTGAATGGGTGCCTAAAATATCGTTTAGTTTTCCGTTATCTGGCGATCGAAACTTAAAATTTAAGTACACATGGTTAAACTTTTTTACATGGTTGCTATATTAATCAATTCAAGACGGTGCATACTGCCAATTTTGTGTTGCTTTTGGTCGGGAAACTGGTCGAAATGGAAGTCTTCAAAAGTCCAACACTTTCGTGCAAAATCCTTTTCGGAATTGGAAAAAGGCAATTGAAAAATTTAAACAACCTCTGTATAAAGGCTATGGAGGACGTAGCAAATTTCAAGTCGATTTTCGAAAATAACAAGAATGACGTGATAAATGAAATTGATAAAGGGCGCAATAAGCAGCAACTTGAAAATAGAGATAAATTGATTTCAATAATCCGTGTTTTGCTAACCTGTTGAAGGCAAGGGCTTGCTGTAAGAGGTCATCGGGATCAAGGAAAGCTTTCATTGGTAATGCCTGCTGAAAACGACGGAAATTTCAGGGCTCTACTGTGTTTAGCTATTGATAGTTGAGACGAGACGTTAAAAAACATATTGAAACTGCGGAAGGAAATGCTACTTATATAACCTGGCATATTCAAAACGAAATTATTGAAACAGCGGGCCAGATGATACAACAAAAAATTACTAGCCGCATCAATAATTCTAAATGCTTTTCAATAATTGCTGATGAGACAACAGATTAGAGTGGTATTGAGCTATTTTCAATTTGTATTCGGTATGTCGGTTTGAGCAGAAACTGAGGGAAGACTTTACATGCTTTGTTCCTGTTAATGCTACTACTAAACGCAGTCTGGCAACAGTACTTATCGACAAGTTAAAAGAACTTAACCTTAGTCTGACATATCTAAGGGGCCAAGGTGGAGTTTGTACTTTGTGCTTTATTTTTGAAAGAATCTTATTTAATTTTTTTCTATGAAAGGTTACGACGGGCGCGTTCCATGAGTGGACATTTCCAAGGTTGTGCTTCAGTAATCCAAAAGTTTATATCCGGAGGCTGTTTATGTGTATTGTGCTAATCACTGTTTAAATTTAGCCATCGTCAGCTCTTGCAAAATACCCGCTATAAGGAACTGTATTGGTTCAATGAATGAGACGGTTAATCTTTTTCGAATATCCCCTAAAGCAGGCACAATTCTTAAAAATCTCATTCTGAAATCATGTCCCAATTCAAACAATTTTGGCTTCTTAAATTTTGCGAAACGCGTTGGGTAGAAACCTTGAGTTGAGTTCCCTTTCTTTATTATTTCATATTTTTAAATTGATTTGTATGGCGTTAGAAGAACTTGATAATGAGAGCCTACGATGTGATATATCAAGCCACATGCTTTGTTGGCTGCAATCCGTTCGCCTCAATTTATTATTTCTTTGGCGGTGTGAAAATCCATTTTTGCTTTATCTAAAAATTTAAGCAGTCTACTTGCTGCGATTTGCGCAGTTCAGCAGTTGCGTTGATTTTGTAACTTATGTGTTTACTAAAGTAAATGCCATGCGTGAGGATGTCGTACAATCCTTTAGGCCCATTTACGAAAAAGTAAAAGAAATCGCCGCTGAAGTAGATGTAGAAATTAAAACTCCACGTTTGGTTAGCCGGCAAACTAATCGAGATAATTACGATGGGGAACCCGAAGAACATTCCCGACGCTCAATTTATATACCGTTTTTGCATCATTTTCTGGGACAACTCCAAACGCGATTTTTGAAGCATCACTTTCCTCGCTTCGAAGACTGAAAACATAGTTAAGAAGTACAACCGGAGGAGAGAGGCTGAATGGACTAGCTCTCCTGAACGTTCACAGCGATGTTAAAGTGAAAATCGAAGACGTTTTAGATTCAATGGCAAATAATAAAAGAAGGTTGAACCTTATTCTTTAAGTAAATAAAACAATATATAATAATGTTAAAACCCCCCCAAATTTATTTCCGCGTGCGCGCCTGGCCTATAACATACACATCTTATAAATAATAACACATAAGCATGCACATTAAGGGTGCCCATATTTTTTACAAATCAAAGTTTCAACGGGCGCCGCCCGGATATTTGTTTATTTTCGTCTGAAAGACTAACGTAAAAGTTTGAGGTCGATAGGATAACGCTTGATAGCAGAGAAAATTACTTAAAAAGGAAATATGTGTTTTGCTTTGGAAATTAAGTTATTTTATTATTGATATCGATTTAGCAATATGACTGTAATTACAACATTTCATAAAATTTATTAAATACATACATAAGCTAGATTAAGTAACATTCTTTATAAGTATGAATTATGTCTTTATTTTACTTCTCCAAGAATACAAGAAAAATTATTTAGATTTTTTTAAACTAAATCTGATTTCTTTTACTAAGAGTATCTCTTCCGACAGACTTCAACAACCTGAAGCAGAAATTGCTTTTTTTATTTTTTGCCGACATTTTATTAAAATCTCTGATACATTTTACACCTCGCTGGGCAGTGTCATTTACATATTACAAATAAATTCCGGCAGTGGCAGTGGGTCCAACCTTATTCATATTCGAAAGTCATTTCTCAAGTCGATGAGTTAGGCAGCAAAACGTCGGCGAGAAAACAAACCTCGTGAAAAATTGCTTTGTTTTTCTCATACAAAATCGCGTAAATTATAATGTTGAAAGGCCACTAAAGTATTTCGGTTGTCAATCAATTTCGCAACTGGTTCGTGGGATTTCAGCCCCTCAACCATTTTGCGTTTTCCCCGACGGAAACTTCAGAATCAAATGAGGCCATAGCCACTGCTTCTCACGTAGGCCGTTCACTTCTTCTTTTCGAAAGCACGAATTGCTTGAGAACAATAAATATTTTCAAAAACTAAATCACCTTTGACATCTATCGGGCATTACTGGTTGCACCAAGTGTGCGAAAGCGGAATGGTTCTACGCCCAGAAAAGTCCAAGTCATTTGAACAAATTCTTTATAATCATCCCTGAATTGAAATTTCGGCAGCTGATCATAGCAAACATTTTTTATATCCTCACATTCTGCGGAAAATCTGACAACGCCATTGGAAAGCTGACGAAAAACTAATTCGAAATGGTGTGTTTGGATTTTCTTTTACGTACCTTTTCATACCATTAGCACGAGTTGAAAACAACAGAATTTAGCAGAGACAACTATTACACTGTGAGACAAATGGTAGGGGTCAGTGGTCGGGAAGGGTTCAAACTACCGGGGAAAGTTATATCGGTAAAAAAGAAGTTATACGTGTCCCGGAGTTTCTGTTGATTATATAGAAAAACGTTATATGAACAGATTAAAGGAATTGTAATTTTTAATTTTTTTAAATTTGTTTGAGCAAAATCGGACTAGTGGTTCTCGAGTTATGTCAAAAAAGAACCACCAAAGGTGACAATTTCCCCTATATGATATTTATATATATATCTCGATTCCTAGACGTGACCCAGCGAAACGCCGGGACACGTATAACTTGTTTTTGACCGATATAACATTTCCCGTTGGTTTCATCCCATCCCGATTTTGACTGTTGCATAGTGTTATAAGAGAATAGAATAAAAGTCAATCAACAATTATTATATTATGATACAAATTTTTCGAGTCACCTATAATTATTATTCAAGGAATTATATAAAAGTCCTTCATAATAATTATCAGAGAGATAAATATTTTTAAATCTTCAAAGTATTTTATTTTGAGACTTATATTATTAAAGTCTTTTCGTAATAATTATGAGAGCGAAAAAAATTTTTAAGTCTTAAAAGACGGGGCTTATTCAGGACCATTTCGGGATTAGTTTTGGCCGAGTTCGGGACTGGTTGGGTAGTATTTTGGGAATAGTTGGGGCTTAGTTTGGGACTAGTTCTGGACTATATATATGATATAAACCAAAACTAGTCCCCAACGGAGCCCAAACTGCTCCCCAACAAGTTCGAAACTGGGCTCCAACTAGACCCGAACTGGCCCCAAACTAGGCCTCGACTAGTAATCCCTAGTGATAACACGATTAATCGAATAACCGATTATAATCGGTTATTTTCATTCGATTAACGATTTAATTGTATGGAAAATTTCCTTTAGATTAATCGAGCGATTAACCGATTAATTTTGAAAATAATCGAAAATATATCATCAAAAATTTACTACTCACACAATAATGTATGAATCAAAATTCCGTAACAAAATTGGCATTCTTTCCACTCAATAATATAAGCAACAATAAAAGGGTCCACTCTACTAGAAATTTTTTACATTCTCGTAGTCTGCAAATTTTTAAATAATATTTTTGCAAAAAACCGCAACACAAGTTTAACCTAAGTAACAACTAAAAAATCACAACCCAGGTATCCACATATTTTTATTTTATTTTCCAAATACGGTGTTGCACATTTTCTTCCATACACTTTTTTATATGGAAGAAAATAAGCATCACCGTTAAAAAAAAATTGCCGAAAATCAACGGTAAGTGATACTTCAATCTTACAATTTGTTATACAAAAATTTAATGGGCTACAAAACTGCATACTGAAAATCTTTCTCAGAAATCTAGTTAAAAAGCTCGAACTTTTTGCTGAATTTAATTTTTTTATTGCACAAAGTTTGATATATTTATATTTATACGGTTTTTGCTAAAGAATAAGCTGTGTTTAAATAAATTAAAAACAAAAAAATCTTGTGGTGCGCTAATTTTTTTGACATGGGGTGTATAACGGATTGCATACTACTTTACATCTTTTTATTTATTGTTCCCATTAGATTTTAGTTTTGTTGATTGTTTACGCACTGAATTCATGGCGCAAGCTTCCACAATTTAACAAGAAATGTATCCTTAAATAAAACAGTAAATTTGTATATCTTATGTATCTGTCTCTCATTCTCTCGCTGTTCGTGGTATTCACCCAGTTGCGTTTCTCGCTGTCGAATATTCTACATTATTCCTCGAACATTCTGTCATTTTTTAGTTGTTCGCTTCGCGTGACCGCAGTATTCGCCAAAATGATATAAGTCTCAAAATAAAAGTCTTTGAAGACTTAAAAATATTTATCTCGCTGATAGTTATTATGAAAAGACTATTATTATTTAAGTCTTAAAATAGTAGTTACCGATGAATTAAAAAAATTTTCTCATATAATTATTATCAAAAGACTTTTATAATTCTTACGAAAATTTGGATGACTTTTTTAAAACTCTACCACGAGTCTCTGGAATTTAGCGCTTGCGCGTCGCGCTAGGGTAGTTGACGTGATTCTGTATGTGGTGACGACAGGGCAGCCTCATTAATTTTAGATAAATTGTTTTCACAGTTGTATCAAAGGACATAACTTGAACTTGGTTCACAAGATTCATTCCACGAATTTATTCATAAACAATATTACCAAATTTTCACAAGTTCAGCGGGCTATTTTTGGTGCGCCGAGGAATTTGGTTGTGCCAAGATCTGGCAAAGTCTTCCTATCCCAATGAATTATAAACGATCCAAGTGTGTTTAACTGTAAATAAAGTAAATTCCGGATGATAAAAATCTAAATAAATCTGAAATTAAATTACATTATCAGAAAATGTATTTGAAATTCACTTTGCTTCTTTCACACGATTCTTCGTTGTGCGCATTGAATACTCTATCTACTGATAACCAGATAAGAATATACACGGTCATTCCATCACCTTATTTGCCATTGTCAAGCTCTGCAGCTAACCGTGTCGTCATAACATTTCTTCGAACCCGTTTTGTGGGTGGTTTTGAAAAATCTGGGCTTTCGGCTTGCTCAAAACATGGTACATCTGCGTATGGCTCTTGGATTATTGTTGCCGTCTTGAAATGGAGTCTCGTCGTCGCTCACATCATTCTCCCACTCCATGATTTGATTGAAAGCTGTAATCTGTTACAAAAACAATTTAATAATGAATTTCTCATTACACTATGGGCCCTTACATTTTTGTCGGTGAATTCTTCCCTTTGGCTTTTTTCCTGTCCGTATAAACCATATCAACACCTGCCATGCAACCTGGACGTCCTTTTTATCTCTGCTTTTCGAAAAATAATTTATCTTCCGCTATTTTGACTTTCCTATAATGCATTTTGAGCAGCAATGTCTAATAAATCATCAAGACTTTCAACAAAGTTTTAGAAAAATCGTTTTTTAGCTTTCGACATTTTACCTGAGACAGTTTTCGAATATTTTTCCGGACGCCGTACAATTTCATTAATTTGTCTACACATTTGTGATCCTTGCGAATTGGTATTTCGCTTGTTTCGTGCTTGTTGCCAAAATATTTTTGATGCATCTATTGCTAGTTTTGCGCTCTTCCTGGAATCTCTTTTTTTGCACGATCAACGTATATGTATTGTAAGACCTAACTTGCAACAACTGCCTATTTGAAGGGAGTTTTGCACCAGTAATTTGGTGAAAAGTCCGGCCAATAAAGTCGATAATATGTAAGATTTCGGCAGATTTACGTGCTTTTGTACTTGAACTTGAACAAGTACGTAGTGAGGAAAATAATCTCTCTAGAATATTAGTATTGCTTTTTATTTTAAATAACTTGCTTTAAGCATACCTATGTATAAGTATTAATAAGTCATTTGTTTGATTGAAATTTTTGATCTCTTGTAACACTGACTTATTAAACTTATTAATCAATAATATTTTTTTCTATTTATTTCACATTTTATTCACATTAATTATTTGACTTTAATCATTTTCAGTTCTTCTTGACCTGAAAAATCGCCGCGCTTATGTAAGTACTTTTAACTGACCAATTATTCGAGTTTGTTCCTGCGTACGATTGCCGCTTCGTAGGCCCGAAGAGTCGGTTCGCAAAAAAGTATTAAAGCGAAGTGTCTTCAACTCTGGCTTCTGCTGGCTGCTGCAGTATTTACATACAATAAAATTCGAAATTTAAAAAAAAACTGCTGTGTGCTTTAATAAAGTTAAAAAGAGACATGGGTTTTAACGACTTTAAACATTTTTCGCTTCTATCAAACGCTAACCGATTGACTTAAAATTTTTACTATAAGTCTTTTAAACAAAAAAGGAAAAAATAAGTCGGCACTCAACAAAAACGAATTTTTAAATTTTCTCATACAAACTAGGACAGCCTTAAAGTACATATTTACCTATGCATATGCATACATATGTATGTATACATTTAAGTAAGCACCCTGGAGCGGTGTCGGTTACAATTGTCGCTTTCGTACTAGTTACATTACTTGTTCCAATAGCATAATATGCTCCAAATCAAACTATTGGTTACATATTGCTCCTTCTAAAGGTGTTTAGCCGTTTTAATATAATAGTGCTCCCTTATTACATAAAGAAATTTGTTATTTATCATTTAAATACAAATAATAAATTTTGAATACCTATCCATGTTCTGTTTCACTCGTGTAACCACCACGCAAATATCGGACTGAAAAGTACCAAAATAAAGCAATACATATGTAGATACCCCTTTTTACACAACTGCTACTTTTTAAATTATTTTGGTTTCTTTTCAAATATGTTTATATAAATGGGGCAATTCACGTCAAATGCCCCAGCGCACAGTAGCCAATTTTTGGAAAACCCTGGCCAAAAGTCCAGAAAAAAATTGGTGTATTCGTATGCACAACCAGTCATTTCATTTGTTTGTTTTTATTTTCACTCAAACCAAATAAATATATTTTGACGAAACATATGTATGTAAATACAATACAATACAACACAATACCTTGTGCTTACATTGGGTCAAGTGGTGTGGCAAAAAATGAGCCGAGCACACATACGGGCTCTTTGGCAAATCCGCTTCTATAACACCACAAACCTAGATCCATTTTTGCCGTATATACGATAATTGCGGGAACTAAAAAAAATTTATATTGCTCTGCTTGCAGTGAACAACGGTATTTGCGCAGCCGTTAAAGCAGCAACTTATTTTCGTTTCGAAATTTTTTAGTTTTTCCAACTTCTGAATAATTAAATATTTCAAATCATAAATTTACATTTGTTTATTTGGAATTTCTTTGACATTAGAAGTATTTCGAGGGAGAAAACTCAAAATGCTAGAAAACGTCAAAAAACCCAATGGCGGACGAATTGAGCGAGCGATTTTACCTTTAAATATTTGTATCATGACAAAGACAATAGCAAAGACAAATTTAAATTTGAACGAATCGTCGCTTGGCTTGATTCAAAGCGAACGTAGGAAAGCATACTTACATGTTGTGCCTGTAGCCGAGTGCGCAAAGATGCTGACTACAATTAGTTGTGGCCGAAAGTATCCAAGTTCGAATCTCACAATGCAGAACATACATATAATTTAAAATTTAAAATTTCTATTTTCGTTTTTTTTTTTAATTATGAAAAAGTATCTGTGAAGTGCACAACAAAAAAAAAGTGGTTCTGTTACAGGTTACATGTTACTACTACAAGTACTAGTGAAGAGCTACGCAGCAGGAGTAAATTGTCACCTCCTAGGACAACTCCAAGTTCAATGCGACACTAGAAAGCATGGGTGGTAGATTTGCGAGGTACCGGTATTCGACTCCCGAAAACTGGTGAAATCACTAGTTCTGTACTAGTACTTTCCGCTGCAGGGTATGTACTGTACATATATTATGTTAAGTTCTATGCATAAATAAAGATAATAAATTAGTATGTATTTCCAAGAGCCTCGCCTTAGCTAAATAAAAATAAGTAATAAGTAATGTTGGAAGAAGTAGAATTACTGGGAAATGACCGGAACAGTGAGGAGAGTGAGAACCAAGAAAAATTGTTTGTCATATACGCACACACGTACATGACTCAAAGTGCATTGATCGTATTGCCCACCCAACAGCGTGCGCAGTAAGAATGGAATAGCAAAACATCAAAAATAACAGCATGGGCTACAATCGCAACAATAAAAATATGCAAGAGCTTCCAACGTGCTTCTTTGGTGCATACAAGCGCTCCGCTACCCCTCAACGCCGTTGGAATGCTTGAAGCATGGAACTAGGGAGCGGAACGAATTACCCGCCAAGTGCTGGTGTTTCTGAGCGCATGCGCACTTGCAACGACTATCCCATGTGCTGCATTTATATGCATTGGAGCACTTTTACCACTTAAACGTTTTCAGAACTTGAATCCAAAAAATAAGAAGACATTTACGGATATGTGTCCGCCTGCAGCACAATAGCTCCATGGACGTTCGACGATTAGTTGTGCCGCGATTTATGGCTGAACGTCGCCACCGACATTGTGACCAGCGTGGTGAAGAGTTTTAACCGCAGATTCTACGGCGTGTTGGGTCGAACGACCGGACTAGACATAAGGTATGACAACCATTCCCTTTATTGACTGCGGCCACGTAAAGTGATTAAAGTATGTACTTATAAATCCATATATTTGGATACAAATATTTTGGAAAAATTCTTATATTTCTCCCATAGTGATATTATAAACAGGTAAAGTAACAAAACAACTTTCTCGCTTTATTTTCTAGACATTATATAGAAATTTTTAAAGACAAATTTTCAAATAAGATATCGCCAAATCTTCCTCCCCCTCTTATTACTTCACCTGGGATAATTTCACCATGTAGTTGATTAAGTTATGAATACTTGTATTTTAAAGCATTACAAAATTGAAAAATTTATTTCTTCTAAACTACAACAGATAGCAGTATGAAATTTGATGGCCTTGTAAATAAATATTTACAATTTACCAGGGTTGGAAAAGCTGTAGCATAGCAGCAACAGCACTCCTATTTGAGCTTTGCTTCTCTTTGAATCAATTGAATTATATCTAAAGGTATCAGCCGTCATGTAGCGAACACAGTTCTTTAATCAAGTTGTAATGCTTTCAAAACCAAGTATCTAATTGCATTTTAAACACTTTTCAAGTAAATGGACTTAAAATTTTAGTATTTACTGTCATAAATAAAATGATATAAAAAGTGTGTGACATCAAGTGATTCGAACACAATCTCTAACAGTTTTACTTTACTTCTAAGCAATCATCTATATGTAGAATCGAAGTAGGCAATTTGTGTAAGACACTCCTCGAAAAAGTTTTCACGGAACTAAGGCGATTTATATATGGTGGCGTTGTTTCATCGCATGAGAGTGTTTGTATTTTCTGTCCCCCTTTTTCATTCGTGTAAGAATGGCTGAAATTCGACAAGCCCGCTAAAGCAAAAACAAAATACAGGTAATTGTTGTATTTGTTCATGATACAAAAAAAGAAGGTAGTTTCACTGTTAAACTGTGCTTACTCATGATTCAATAATTAAAGGTTTGCTCATTAGTGACATTTATAGGAGATAAAGCTTATACAGCATAGATTTTGACGATTTTCTCAGTAGACTTTGTATTATTATTCATAAAATATCTTACGAAATATATCGGTTTTAGCTGTTCAAATAAAGGAGTTTTACAACACAATTAGTGGTATAGGAGATAAAGCTTATACAGCATAGATTTTAACGATTTTCTCAGTAGACTTTGTATTATTATTTATAAAATATCTTACGAAATTTATCGGTTTAAGCTGTTCAAATAAAGAAGTTTTACAGTAAAATCCCATATCTGAACAATCAGATGTATGGAAGATACATATATGTTATAGTCACCCGATCCTTGTTATTTTCACTGTAAGTATTCTGTTAGTAATGAGTGAAAATGGTGCGAAATTTCATGTTCCTACCTGCATAAATGGAGGAGTTATGATAAAAGACCTCATATCTGAACAATCAGTTGTATGGGGGCTGCAGGTTATAGTGACCCGATCTTTGTTATTTTCACTATAAGTCTTCTGTTGATAATGAGTGAAAACAGCGCGAAATTTCATGGTCCTAGCTACATAAATGGAGGAGTTATAACGAAAAATCTCATATCTGAACAATCAGTTGTATGGGAGCTATAGGTTATAGTTGCCCCATCCTTTTAATTTTCGCTGTATTTTTTGTGTTGGTAATTTTTGAAAACAGTGCGGAATTTCATGTTCCTAGCTATATAAATGGAGGAGTTATAACGAAAAATTTTATATCTGAACAATCAGTTGAATGGGAGCTATAGGTTATAGTGACCCGATCTTTGTAATTTTCACTGTATTCTGTTGATAATGGGTGCAAGTACTGCAAAATTTCGAGTTCCTAGCTGCATAAATGGAGAAGTTATAACGAAAAATCTCATATCTGAACAATCAGTTGTATGGGAGCTATATGTTATAGTGGTCCGATTCTTCCGGTTCCGACAAATGATTAATACATTATAAAAATACACCCACCTACCAAATTTTATCCGGATATCTCGAAAACTCAGAGACTAGATTGCATACAAACAGACAGACGGACAGACGGACATGGCTATATCGACTCAGCTCGACGTTCTGATCATATAAGTGTACATTTTAATGGGTCTATCTCTTTTTATTCTGGTACTTGCAAACATCGGACCAAAGTTATAATACCATTTCATGCTCATGAAAGGTATAATATTAATAATATTAATAAACAAAGCAAATAAATTTCTTATATCTTCTTTGTTTTTTACCTGCGCCAAATAAATTTGGTATCGTTGAAATCAGCGTAAAAAGTTCTATCAATCGGCACTTTTGGTTATTTTATATCCAAACGGTCGCTATTCTAGACTTGTTCCAGAAAAATACGCAAACGAAAGTGATGCCAACGAATATTTAGTATGAAGAATTTTTGGTTTTACTACTAATATAACTAGAAACTGTTGAGTGAGCAACATTCTGCACAAGTAAAGGAGCCCATTTTATGTGTGGGAGCGAGAAGACTGTTTTATTACAAAACCTTTCTATTATTGAATCAAGGGTTTTTACTATGATAAAAGCATAGTAAGGTAAAACTGTTCTCTCAATGCGTCGGCCATGATTTTTTTTTTGAAGTTTGCCAACATTTTAAAATCGTATAAAATTTAGAGTAAAAAAAAAGGAATTGTTCAAAGTTGTTGTTTGGGATTGAAAATGAGAATGTGTGTGTGAGTTTTCGTGTAAAATTGTAAAATTAAATTGCTTGCAAACGTCAAGAATTTGAAAAACTCCTCTCAGCGGTTCTACCTTCCTATTTTTTTATCATGGCTTTTACCATGATACAAAAAAGAAGGTAGTTTCAATAAACAACTTTTGACGGATAATAAAATTTTTTGAAGTTTCATAAATTGTGTGTGTCTTTCGCATATTTATACCAATGTAATAATATTTCAAATCAAAAACCATTATCAGTGCTTGGTACTTTTTTACTTCCGAGGTTCGCACCTTTTTTTATTAAAAATATTTAAAATTTAAACTGTTAAAGGAGACTTAATCGTAATTGTTCTTTTTATTTTGTAATAAAAACCACGCGCGCATTATGCTGTTACTTTTTTGTTTTCTTATTTTGAATGCAATATTGCGATTTAAAAATCGAATTCTAAAAAATTTTCTTCCCAAATGAAACCTTTTTATATTTCGGTTCAAATTTACTTTTAAATTTCTCATAAGATTTTGCAAAAAATTAGGCTTTTTGATTAGCGCATCATCATTAAATTTCACAAACTTTTAATTTATGCAAAACACCTGAAGTCGGCTTGAACAGACCTCCCTCCGATAAATAACTAACAGATCGTCGCTTAAAGTACAAAACCGTGTATCGACAAAATGCACAACTGCATATGTGAAGTTGCATAAATTATTTTGTAGAGAGTAAAAACACTCATATTTCAAAATGGTTCTCTTTTTTTACTAAGAAATCGCATTTCAGGACGAATGGATAAGGCTTGAGCCAAGAGCTTTTGTGAGCAAATCCAATTTTTGGCAAAAAATGTCAGTTACGCGGTTTTGAACTTTAAGCGACGATATGCAAGTATACACTTTCTTCATGCTTTCTGAAACTAAGTCGTCAACCCCATTTTCGGAATCATGTAGCCGGCATAATTTTCTAGTTCATAATATTCCACATCTTTGAATGTACTGATAAAATCTTCTGTTTAAAAAAAAATTGTTTCTTCTAGTGATAAGGTAGCATGAATTTGATGAAATGTCATAATTTTATTAAAAGTCAAATGGTTAACAACAACAACGAAAGTTATTAAATGAAACTACCGTCTTTTTTGTATCATGGTTTTTACCATGATAAAAACATTACAAGGTAAAATCATTGAGAGACAGTCTGACGTTTGCCAGAAATATAATTTAAAAATTTGAATTCAAGCTCACACACACATTCTCATTTTTAATCTCAAACAACAATTGTGAACAATTTCATTTTTTTTTATTTTCAATTTTATATGATTTTAAAATGTTTGCAAACGTCAGAAAAAAATCATGGCCGACGAATTGAGAAAATGCTTTTACCTTCTAATGTTTTTATCATGTTTTTTACTGGGTGTAATTGAAACTCAGTCAAATGAGTATTAAGGAAAAGAAAACTTTGAGAATAATAAACAGAAAAAGAGATGGGTGTACAAAAAGTCAAGTTAAATGTTATGCCAAAATTCTTAAAAAGTAACCAAATCGATATGTATAGAGCTCTCTAAATCTAGTTATGAATAAGGCCAAAAGCATATACCGTTTTTATAAAGAAATCTTATAGCATGCTATAGATTTATTTATACACTTTTTGGCTGGAGAAATATGCAGTTTTTTTAACTTAATAAAAAAGCGCATTTAACCATATTAAAATTTTTTTTAATATTGAATTACGCAACACAACAACTCTTTTTGTTGCACGAAACCCTTGAACACGTGCCTGTCATCTCTTTCTTCTGTTTCGACATTTCGCTATTTTGCATTTCTTTCATTTTGACGACATTCGCATTGTCAGATTTTTGAAATTCGTTTTGGTTCTACATTCTTTCATTCTCATGTCATCCATCTTCCATTTCTTACCTTCCATTGCCGTTCGCATAGTCGGAAAAGCATGATGGCGGCAGTGTTTGACAGGCACGTCCGCTGTTTGGCAGGCATGTCCGCTGTTAGAAAGAGAATAGACTAAAGGATTCCATACCTGTAAGTCTATACGATGCACTGCACTACAAACTTGTTTGATTAAAATAAGTTTTGAAATGCTTGAAATTTCCAACCCATTTATTTGGCAGTCTCTAACGCAAAATATTTCCATAAAGTGATGCAGTTTCATTTTTGTTTTAGGTCTGTTCGATGACAAAATACATATGTATACACTGCGTTCATTTAAATCCTTTAATTTTTTTCCGGAAAATATTGATAGATTTTTCGCCCTTTTTGGTAAAAATGGTAGAAACTAAAATACAGCTAAAAAGTGTAGATCTACCAATAAAGTGGTAAAGTCTGTGCAATGCTACAGGTACCACGTAAAGGAGCGCAAATGTGGTGTTGGGTTTGTGGTGGAAGAAGAGAGTACTGGCGATCACCCCGGTGAACGAACGTCTAGCCACAATCCTCATCAAAGCGATATTCTTCAACATATCGCTCATCTGTGCCCATGCGATGGAAGGGAAGGGCGAGGCGTTCAAGGATCTCTTCTGTGAGCGCTTGGAGTGTACATTTGAGCGTGCCCCCGACACGGTTTATAACTCAAGATCGGAGACTTCAGTACTAAGGAGGGCAAGGAAGAGATCTTTGGCGCCACTATCGCAAAATTCAGCCTCCACGACGACGTCCAATAACGGACTGAGGCTGATCGACTTCGCCGGGTCCGAAACAAGGTAATATGTTGTACTAGGTTCCAGCATACTAAGCTACGTGGCTGTATCCAGATCGAAAAACGAGAAACCAAATCGACAATGTTGTGATATACGGATTCATGTTTCTAGTGTTTTGAGCGTAAGTACACTACAAGGGCCACACATCGACTCGGTCCACTATACTGTTGTAGCCAAGATACGCCTTCGTCTCTGTGCAGGAAAAATGTGCACCACACAATGCAAGGAAACGTCAAAATGCTGCAATCACAATAGACGTCCAACTTATTTGCCACTCAACTCCCAAGCCTGCTCTCTGAGGGCACTCTTCAACAAACTGACTTACGCTAGCAGTGGAACTACATTTCCCGCTCATTAAGTACCGGTGAAAGAACAACTGGTACGATGAGGAATGTGAAGAGAAAAAAGATGCCTCCTATAGGGCCACGCTGCGATCGGGCGCAACGCGAGCCATGTGTGACCGTTATAGGGAGCTGAAGAGGGAACGGAACGTATTTTCCGCAATAAGAAAAGAGAGGCTGAAATACGAAGATCTTGAAAAGCTGGCCGACAGGAAAACCGCCTGTTAATTTTATCAGAGAGGTAGGTGACTTAGGGAAGGTTTCAAGACCAGGGAAAACTCCTGTAATAACTACCATGGCGACCTAGAAACAGATGTCCAGAGCATACTTAAATTATGCAGGGAGCACTTTCCGCCCTATTTCATGGCAACAGCATGGAAAGTAGTGGAGAGACGAACCCGAGCGCCCAGTCGATGACGATAGGATCGATGTGCCACCGCCTGGCTATGACGAGGTACGAATAGCGATTACGTGGCTGAAAAACAACAAAGCTGCTGGAGCTTACGGCCTGCCAGCCGAGCTATTCAAGTGCGGTGGTGAGGAGCTGATAAGGTGCATACATTAACTCCTTTGCAGCATATGGTCAGATGAACGCATGCTCGACGACTGGTTTTGAAGTGTGCTCTGCCCAATTCACAAGCAAGGCGCCGTGCTGTGCGGATGTGTTTTTCTTGCGCTCTTCCTAATCGCCTTACTGTGACAGTGAAAGTTACTTTTAATATATTCGATACTTTGCAATGGTTCGAGTGTACTACAATTTGGAGACAGTGACTCTTTACAAAATCTAAATCTTTCAATAAATGATCTAATAATAAATAATAATACAATCAGAAATTATATTATGCCTTGTTGTTGTGGCCAAAAAGTTGATCGCGGCCAATCAAAAGTGCAGTGCGCGAAGTGCCATGAACTTTTTCATCCCGATTGTGTTTGTATTTTGCCGTCGGATGCTGAATTTATGCTCAATACAGATAAGAGCTTCTTCTGTAAGGTCTGCGCTGATATACGTCGGAGCTCTTTACGTTCGCCTCCTCCACCCTTCGTTTCTAATGAAGAGAATACTGGAAATATGTCAAATAATATCAAATCGACTTCAATAAATCCCAAGCCAAAGTCATTTACTTCTGCAAAGCAGAGTGATGCTTCTAATGAGAACAACAGTAAACATCAAATAACCTTGTTATCTTTGCCCAAAGAGATCACCACTCTTCGTGCTGAGAATGCCCGAATGCTTCAGCTGATAACAGCTTGGCATGAAGATAAAACGAATCTAATATCAGAGCTTATATCTTGCCATCTACTGCCGGCAATTTGGTAGCTTGACAGCTACATTTTCATTTGCACGAAAACTTCGTGGCTGCAACGTCATTATTAGTTTAATATAAAAGCAAAAATTGAGCTGTTTCCTGTTAAAATATTTGTAGTTATATATTTGGATGTAAAATAGCCTTTTTCCTAAATTTTTTAAGCGATTAAATCTGGCAAAAATACGTTTTCGAAGCTATCTTACAAATGCTTATATCAAGATATAAAAAGCCCACACAAATATTGCCACTGATATAAATTATATCTAGCGACCAAAATGACAGCTGGGCAGCAATAAATTTTATCCTGTGGAGACGGCCAGTAATGAAGATAGCTGAAAATTCGCATTCCGAACTGCTTGCTATTAAAGAGAGCAGCCGCGATAAAGACAAAGCAATTGCCTCGCTCATCTCTGAGGTTAAAGAGCTTTGTAATGTTGTTAGTGCCATCTATAATAACAAAAAGCCTATTGTGGAATCACAACCAATTGCGGCTCATCCTAATAAGCAGAATCCAGCTGTAGTTAACATGTCATCTTCGCCTATGCTCACTGCCAAATACAATGCCGATATCAACAGTATTGACACTTCGTCTGCTTTTTCGTGTGTTGTTGACGCTACTTCTCCTGATGTAATTGGTACGACACCATTATCGTATGCGAATGCTGTTTCTGGTTCTCTCGTCACTGCTAAAAGTAATAAAAAGCAAACATCTGCTAATACTCAAGAATGATAGAATACAAGATTGCGCCGATTGCAGCAGAATTCGTGAGAGTAATTTTAGCGTGACGTCATCGTAGAGTTGACAACTGAGAGCGGCGAGAATGAGGGCGACTAGTGATGTGCTGAATTGCCCCCAATATTCGATACCGAATACTTAAAAAAGATTTCGGTACCCTATACTTCCTTTTCGATATCCGATACCGATTTTTTACATTAAACCCTCGCCATTATATGCATTTCAGGTTTAGCAAAAACTTTCATTACTAATTTATATGATATCGGCTAAAACACTTGAACTTATCGCCACAGAAAAATATTATTTTATCAGTTTTAACCTTTGTCGATCCAAGGTTCAAGAAAAATGTTTTGACGGATGAAGAAGCTTTTCAGGGGGGAGATCTAACCAGTTAGCGACAAGTTTCGGATCGATCTCGTACTTGTTGGTGTAACAATATTTCATATCATACGTCAACAAACCCGATACCGATTCGAAAATTGTCGCTAACTGGTTATAGAATCTGCCCCTAGGCCTCCAAAAATGATACCGTCCGATTCAGCTGGAACAAAAATGCTTCAAACAAGTGGGAATTTCTCTGCGTTATGGCCTGGAACCGACATATATACATCTTTCATTTGAATCAGTATTAAAAGCTCTATTGGCTCTATTGGCGAGTCTCCCCTGAGCCGTTTTTTCCATATCTTTGGCCTTTGTGCGCTTTTATTTGAAATCGAAATGTTTTGGTACCGAGTATCGAGAGTATTGGATACATTTTAAATCGTTAGCGAATATCGATCAATACTTGAAAGTATTGACTGAGCACATCACTACTGCTGTCTTCTCTACTATGACGTCACCAAAACAGCTGCAATTGTTGTTGTCAGCTGTGAATCGCTATCTCAATTTAGACAGACGAACGAGAGCACAAAGCGTGTTGCCCGAGCACGAGCAACTCGGTGCCCCTCTCCTTTCCTCGTCACGCTCTCTCCTACAAACGTCGAGTTGCGGCAACAAAAATCGCCGTGTGTAAATGAGCACTAAGAGAAATAATGACAAGACATCCGATAGTGCTAATGCACTTTCTAACGATAAAACTTCTGGTGCTGGTGTACGGAAAGACAATAAAAAGAGTGCCAGCGTTGTTGGTAGTAATCCCAGTAAAGAATTGGATGTTGTTGTTCCGCTCAAATGGTTGCATTTGTCGTCTTTTAAGCCCTCTGTCAACGAAAATGACATAATAAATTTTGTCGCTAAACATGCATCGATTGATTCTAACAGCATCTCTTGCTATAAGCTTATTAAAAAGACCTTTCTGCTGACTCTTTGAAGAAATTGGTAAGAGTTACTTTCAAGTTGGGTGTCTCTTTATCAGACTATAATAAACCGCTAAGCTCAGCGTTCTGGCCAGTAAACGTTAAGGCCCATTCCAATTTTTTCAAAACGCCAATCCTGCAGAATCAGTAACGTGAATGAATCTGCCAAACCAAATCGCTCCTCAACCCCAAACTATTCTTTACATTATCACAATGCGAGTGGAATGCGTACGAAATCCTCACAGTTTCATCTCAATGTTTTATCTCATGATTTCGATGTTATAGCTATAACTGAGACTTGGTTAAATGCAAATTTTTCTTCGAATGAGTTTTTCGGCGACGACTATTATGTTTATCGAAAAGATCGCTGCTCAGATACTACGGGCCTTGTTAGAAGCGGCGGCGTTTTACTCGCAGTCAGAACGGATTTTTGCAGCAAAGCTGTTAATCTGAATGGTGTTGGTAGTGATCTGGGGCAAATTTGTGTTAGTGTTAAGTTTACTAACAATAAAACTATTTTGTTCTTAATAACTTATATTCCGCCTAATAGTGATATTGCTGTTTGTCAAAGTCATTTAGATAATCTTGTAGATATAATAAACAATGCTAAGCCGTCTGATGAGATTATTTTCCTAGGAGATTTTAATTTAAGTAGCATTTCTTGGCAGAATCATAGTAATAGCATATTGCCTACGAATATCAAGTCTGAAATAGATGAATTAGTTATATCGACAATGTTTTCGCACGGTTTTAAGCAATGTAACTCGGTTTCAAACAATAATGGTAGGTTTTTAGATCTGATTTTTGCTACTGCAGAACTTAAAATATCATGCTTTGAAAGCCCAGCGCCTATTTTAGATAATAGTTTGCATCATAAAGCTCTAGATGTTAATTTTGACTTTTATAATTTTGAAAAGAAGCCGCTTGAGTCCGCAGTGGAATATAATTACTTTCGGGCAGAGTTTTCTGCAATGAATAAATTTTTGCGTGACATTGATTGGTCATTTTTGGAGTCTTTTGCTAGACTGGAGGATCATTACGATATTATGCGTCAATGGTTTCTGCAAGCCATCTCCAATTATGTTCCGTCTAGGCAAATCGTAATAAATAGAAAATCTCTGTGGTTCAATTCAAAGCATTCCCATTTAAAAAATGTTAAAAATAAAGCATATAAAAAGCTGAGAAATAGTAATAATGAAGAGGATCGGCAGAAATTTATTTTTCTGAGAAAGAAGTTCGACTCTCTCCATAAGTTTCTATTTAAGCAATATATGTTCAAAGTGGAATCGGACTTGAAGTAAAATCCTTCTAAATTTTGGTTTTTCATAAATTCAAAGAGGCAAACTAATGGATTTCCTACTAGCATGGATTATGATGGTTTAATGTCTGATAATACGGAAGATACTGGCAACCTTTTCGCTCAACTTTTTCAGAAGGTTTACACAAAACATAATACTTCTACGTTTCCCAACTTTACCCATACTGAATTACCAACAATTAGTTCTTTCGAAATCTCTGCAAATGATGTTCGCCTTGCAATTTCTAACTTGAATTCAAGCTCTAAGGTAGATACTGAAGGATTTTCTCCTGTGTTTTTCAAAAACTGCGCTTACTGCTTAGCTAACCCTATTGCACTGCTTTTCCAGAAATGCTTAAAAAGTGGATCTTTTCTTGACCCTTGGAAATTATGTTCAATAGTCCCTATATTCAAATCTTGTGACCGTAATGACATTTGTAATTATAGACCAGTTGTTAAGCAGAGCACCATGGCTAAACTAATTGATTTCATACTCCATCAAAACTTATTTGATCATTTAAGCAGTGCTATTGTGGATTGCCAACACGGATTTTATCCTGGTAGATCAACGTGTACTAATCAAATGAGGTAGTTCAAGCTTTTGAAAATCGCTCTCAGCTTGATGTAATTTACACAGACTTTTCTAAAGCATTTGACAAAGTCAATCACTCATTGTTAGTATATAAATTACAGGCCTACGGTATCACTGGTACACTTTTAAAGTTTCTAACTTGCTTCTTACGTGGAAGGAAGCGTGTTGTTACAATTGGGTCTACGAAATCAAGTTTGCTTGTTAATGCCTGGTCAGGAATCCCACAAGGGACTCATTGTGGACCTCTCTTGTTCCTTATATTCATTAATGACTTGCCGTATCAATTTAAATTCGCTAAGTGTTTAATGTTCGTTGACGATGTTAAATTATTTCTTAGAGTTCGAGACCTGTCGGACTGTGCTAAACTTCAACGTGATCTTAATAGTTTTGAAGAATGGTGCACCATGAATAGCTTGTTTTTAAATGGGAATAAATGTTTTATTGTAACATATTCAAGAATTAATAACACCATTCAATTTAATTACAAATTGAATGACTAATGATTTATTCCGCACCTTTGAGATGAAGGATGTAGGTGTTTACTTTGACTCGAAGCTCTCCTCTAAGCACGTTGACTTTATTATTGCCAAATCATTTGCCATGATTGGTTTCATAAGGAGGAACTCTGAGGACTTTAAAGATCCTTTGACTTTGAAGTCGCTCTATGTTTCGTTGGTAAGAAGTAGACTTGAATACTGCTCATTCATTTGGAATCCGTACTGCGATACTCATTCAGCAAAAATCGAAAAGGTTCAACGAGTGTTCACTAAAATAGCTTATTTCAAACTAAATTGGCAGAATGGCCTTGCATCATATACTACCAGACGTAAGTTGATGAGGCTCCAAACTCTTCATGAAAGAAGAATTTATTCGTCCCTTATTTTTGCATATAATGTCATGAATGAGCACATCAATTGTCCATTGTTAGCCAGTTTATTCAAATTTTATATTCCACCGCGAGATTTGAGGCGAAATAGGTTACTTGTCGACTCGGTTCATAGAACTATTTATGCGTTCTATGAGCCTATCAGTAGATCAATTCGGCTATGTAACAGATATTATGAAGATCTCGATTTTAGTGCAAGTTTGGATAGATTTAAGCTCCAATTATTTTCTATTTTTAATTAATTAATTAGTCTGTAAGAAGCATTTGACTTTGTAGACTGTAAATAAATAAATAAATAAATAAATAAATAAAGACTGAAGTCCACTGTCACTCAGTGTGAATTTAGACCAGGAAAATCCACCATATGTCAGGTATTCACAATACGTCAAAGCGGATTTAGACAGCACGAAAATAAGTTTTTTTAATGCCACGATGTCTGAATTTGGTATCCCCATAGGGTTGCCAGATTTTTTATGCCCGAAATCAGTACGTTAGACTTTTTCATATAAAAAAAATCAGTACCTTTCAGTACATTTTTATTCAAAGCAAAATTATTAATGTAAGTAATATATAATACTTTAGAGTACTTGTGTTATTCACTTTAACATGAGTGTACACATCATTGTTCACCGAAGCCAATAAATTACTTTATATTTATGACATTTTCGAATAGCAAAAATGAGATAATTTCCATCTGCAGTGTTTAAATAGTCAAAGAATTCTATACACTTCATTTTAAAATTACTTTTAATTTGAAGATCACTTAAAAATATTTTAATTAGAAGCCGGTTTCTCTCTTTGTGCCTGGTAGCAACCTTTATACTAAAGCTCCTCTCAGTTGCTTCGTTTGAATATGGTATTGAAAAAAAAAACAAAATTACATATTTTTGCAAACTGTAGAAAAATACCTCTATTTAAGGACTTATCTATAATTCCTCATGGCTTAAATTAATTTTCTCAACTACGAAAAAACTTTGAAAGACTAAGAATTCGATAAAAAGAGTATCTAACTCTATGTCTTATATGCTAAACTCTTTTACAATGTCATATATGCTAAACAATGTCAGTAAATTGGGAAAAAAGAGTTTAACTTATAGGAGAAAGCCATTTGAATATTCACATTTGTTGTTACTAAAATGAGATAACTACTTAACAACACTCGACAAAAAAATGCAAGTCTTCATTTTAAATAACTTAAGCTCCATCATATTATCGCAACTGGTACGTAACGACCTGGCGATATGCCCATAAAACAACTGACCTTTTTGTTGTATTAATTTCTTGGGCATATCAAATATTATCTGAAAATTTTCAACTATAATTAAATTAGTTTCTTTTTACTTTTTAACCGACTTCAAAAAAATTAGGAGGTTATCAGTTCGTCGAAATATTTTACTTTTATTTTTTTTATGAATGTTATCGCATTATTCGGAAAAATGGTACCTTAAGGGTGGCCCCATACTAATTTTGTTTAGATCCGATAATTGGATCGTGAAGAAATTATAGATAATCTTAAATTTGTATATTAGATTTGAAGTCGGTTTTGTTTTTTGCTTAAAAATTACTTGTTACAGTACAGCTTAAGGAAATTCCAACGTTATGTAAAAACCTCAATAAAACCCTAAAGTATTTTGTTTGAATTGAAAATTCAGTACAAATCAGTACAAATTTTGAAAAATCAGTACTGTACTGATAAAATCAGTACGTCTGGCAACCGTATATCCCCACAAAACTAATACGGCTGTGTAAAATTACGTTGAGATATACTACCAGCTGTGCCAGAATTGGGAAAGACCTCTCCCTTTCGTGTGATTTCTTTAACCTGATGTTGGGGAAGATATTGGGCGCAACTGTTTACCTCAACTGTTGCTGAAATGCTGTCAACTGTTGAGTTCAACAGTTACGTCTTAGAACCGGTATGATACATAAACTGCCAAAACATTTGTAAAAAAGCAAAATTAAATAAAACAGCACAAAAATTAAAAAAATATTAAGCCAAAAATATGAATAGCACAGGATTTATAATTTAGTTTTTCTTTTTTTATTTTTAATATATGTATTTGTACGTGTATTTTATTTTATTAACAGCCAGTTTCGCCAGCAATTTACATTACATTTTTTTATTTGAATTTTCTTTGAAAACTCACGGAAGGGAAACATCATTTTTGACTTATATAAATTGATGACTTCATGTAGCGAAATAATTTTATGATGGAAAAAAATGGCGTAAAGTTGCCAACCGTTGAGCTGAGCGGAACTACTCAACTATGCGTTTCTAAAACAAACACTAATGAACTGAACCGCTCATGCACAACACTTTACAAGGGCGTGCAGTTGCTGGCGTATGCCGACGACATCTACATTATCGGTAAAAAAAGGGCTACATCTGTTCTGCCTTCTCGGGATTAGATAGGTGGTGAACGAGGACAAAACCCGCATTAACTCCAATAATAATTTCAGCCTTGAAATCCAACGAGGAATGACTCTTGCGAACAAGTACTTCTTAAAATAAAACGTGTGAATTAAAACAACTAGGTTTAATTTTTGTTTCTCCTTATTGACTTTGCCAATTTTATTTTCAATAATTAAATAAACTAATAAATTAAACAATTATTGAAAAATTCGGATGCATTTCGACAGAGTGTCATCCTCAGCGCGTACCTTTGCACTAAACTCAATACACGAAAATGTTAGAATGTTGGGTGCAAAGTGGGACAAGAAAAGTGATAGAAAACTTTTACAACAAATACTATGCATACTGTTATCTTTGGAACCGTTTGATCAGCTCAAACAGTGGTGACGTAATCGGAGCTTCTAATACATGTCAAATGCTCTCCCATACGTATTTCGATGTTTTTTTTTTTGGTTTGGCCGATGTATTTGATTTCGCATTCGTTACACCTAATTTCGTATATTCCTGATTTTTTAGCGGTGGCGTCTTATCTTTTATACACACAAGTAAATTCTGTAGTTTTCTGTTACTACTATGAACAATATTAAATTTATATGTTCTGAAAACTTTTTTCAATTCGTTATCTCAGAAGTATGCGGCATAGTGATGCTTATGTGTTCTTCTTTTTCATCCGAAAGTGTCATCAAGTTTCGTTTGCGAACTTTTTTCGAGTGCAGCGCGATCAACTTGGCTATCATTAGCTCCGTAATTCGTTCAATAGCGCCGTGTATTTGATGTATTTGACCTCATCCATGAAATTTCGAACGTTTAGTGGGAGGCGAACTAAACGATTGACCGTGCTGTGAAAGGCAGCTTTTTTGTGTGATGTTGGGCAGTACTTCTTAGGACTGAGTAAGAAATTGGTATTTCTTGAATTTTCCCCGAGTTCTATTTGAAATTTAAAAAACTGATTCTGCTGGTTTTTACTGTTGAATGAACTATATTTTTATAAAAAAATAAACAAAAATTTGTTATGGAAAATGTAAATAAAGAAAATTTTCAAAACGTCAGGGTATTCATATTTTTGACGCTGACTGTATCTCCATTTCATGTTAGAGTGCTCTACCGTTAACCCTTCTCGAGATTTACAGTATTGAAAATTCGGGTTTTACGGGCAGTGCCACGCCTCCAGACTAGTCGATTGATTTCATACCTATATCTCCGTACCTAGTTCCGGTGCTTTACCATGAAAACTTCCAAAAATATGCAGTATAAAAAATTCGGTTTGAATAGGAGGTGCCACGCCTAGGGTTGCTAACATTTTCTAATAAATTTATAGTACTTTTTCACAAAAATCTGAAAAAATATAGTACACTTCAAATACATATAGTATTTTTTTTTTTAATAAAATGTAAAAATACTTTTTAAGGGTACATCTTTTTCCTTTCTTATGCATTTCCTCTATAAAAAAATATATTTCTTTGAAAGTTTCATGTGCTTTATCACAATCAATATTCAAATTAATATAAATCAAAAGCTAATTTTTTATTAGTGAGATAGTCGCTAAATTCCAAATTTTTTTCCCATATATTCAAAAATATAACCAGGAAATGCTAGCTCGATAACTTGGCTGTAGTCGACAGTGATCGAAAATGGATTGAACGGTAAACCAATAATTAAATTTATAGTTCAATTGGTTATTACTTTGTCTTTGGCTGCATTTCTTTATTCATTCTGAACGTTTGGAATAAACTTTTTTGTTTACTTATTCTTTAGAACGTTCCTGATGATATGTAAACGTATATTTCAATGGCATTCTGTTTATTCTGGTTGTGAAATGGGTTTATCCGGAATGTATAAAGAAACGCAGCCTTTGTGTTTTCTAAGTGAACATCGAAAGTTTGTATGAGAGAAACAATCTGATATTATTGATAAAACTATAGACCGGTTTGGCGAACAGCCAAGCCGTTTACTTCTTAGGTACCCTGTAGTCAAATGTACCAGTTGAAAACTACCTCACAACTAGTATAAACCGCATGGCCAACTAGTCAGGCAACTATCTTTTTTCAATGCAGTCAACTGGTATTTTTAACATGGCGATGTCCTACGAGATGGCAATTGTCAGATTTCGGTCAGAAATTTACCTGTCTTATACTAGTTCAAAATAGACAGAAAAATACTAGTGCAATTATGGACCGAAACCACTACTTTGGGAGTCAAACAATAGAATATATTCATGGATATACATACAATAAAAACGTTGGATTAAGTAGACTTTAATATATTACACATTTTTATTTAGCAGCCTTAGATTTGAAGTAGTGTTAAATTTGTTGAGTATTAATTAAAAGGGAAAATAAATACATAAATATTTCCTACTTTCGAACATAAATTTAAATGCATTTTTCATTATATGTTATTAAAAGTAAAAGCTATCAGGTACAATAAATACTATACCTTTTATCTTTTACCAAAATATTTTTTATCATTATGGTTATTAATCATTATTTAACAGGTTTGGTATAATTGAATACGTACTCGCTTTAATGGTTTACAATATACCCAAATAAAAGTTATAATATTTTGTGTACATACTTTATTGTATTAAAATGTCGAAGTAAAATAAAACCGGGCATGAATAAATCGTTTTGTACTTGGTACAAGTCTATTAATTTTCGAGCTAGTTCGGTTTCAGTCAGAAAATTCTAGTTGTAAACTAGTGTTTTTCCTGACTAGTTAGGGGTTTCACTGCAGGGTAATTACAGCTTAAAATGATGTAAACATTTCTAGTTTATCTTACAAAATTGCAGAGGTATATTACATAGTATACCAGAGGTTCCCAAACTTATTTTTCTCGTATACCCCTTTCAAAACTTTACTGGTTTCGGTGGACCCCTTGATGCTCATTTCTAACATATTCCCAAAGCCAGTGGCGGATTTATCGTACAGGCAACATAGGCTGAAGCCTAGGGCGGCAGAATTAAGGGGCGGCAAAATTTAAGACAGCTAAATTAAAAGAAAAAAATTTATTTGGATTCAGCTGCACTTGAAATTGTGTTTGTGTCTGTAAAATATTATTAATGATTCATCTCATTCAATACAATTCAAAATTAGAATTATGCTGCGAATTTTTCCTTAGTATAGCAGTCGTTGAAATTTCCATTTAACTTTCATTCACGCGGCTTAGAAACCTGACGGCGCGCCTGCGCGTGACGCAAAGAAACAGCCGACACGCTGCCCCGAGAACGAGAATCATCTAAAAGGTTACCACACTTGACAACACTGCCGAAAAACGAGCGTGCATTTTCGAGAAAATTCTTGATTCCAAGCCCACCAGTTTTTCATAAGTGTATCATAACGTGAATAATCTGAAGGTCAGCTTCCGTCGTATGTCAAATTAGGCAGTGTATCTGTGTATGGTCTTCTGTTTGTCTTGCGCGAGGTCAAAAAATTTTTTTTTTTTCGTGAAAAAAGGGCGGCAAGTTATGAATTGCCTAGGGGCGGCAAATATTTAAATCCGCCACTGCCCAAAGCTCATCAAAAAATGTGAAGACTAAATATAACGATGTAATTTGAAGATGAAAAAGAAGATGAAGATGAAGATGAAGAAGAAGATGAAGATGAAGATGAAAATGAAAATGAAGATGAAGATGAAGATGAAGATGAAGATGAAGATGAAGATGAAGATGAA